>NC_142949.1:6695311-6745311 GCF_046866305.1 Octopus bimaculoides
AACTATGAAAATAACAACAGGAATAATGACAAGAAAAATAACAAGAAAAGCAATGATGATGAAAACAACAACAACAACAACAACAACAGCAATGACAGTAATTATAACAACATTGACAACATTAAACCCCCTCTTATATGTGTGCATATGTGTGTATGTGCATATATATCTGTGCATATAGTCATATATGTGTGTGTATATATATATATATATATATATATATATATATATATATATATATATATATATGTATATATGCATGTTTGTGTATGTGTATATGTGTGCACATATATATATACTCACATATACATATATATATACACACACACGTATATACATGTATGTGTGTGTATACATATATGATACACACACACACACACATATGTATGTATGTGTGTATGTATGTTTGCATCTATCTATCTATATCTATATATCTATACATATACATATATATATGTAATATATATATATATATATATATATATATATATATATATATATATATATGTCATATATAATATATATATATATATATATATATATATATATATATATATATGTCATATATAATATATATATATATATATATATATATATATATATATATATATATATATATATTAATAATAATAATAAAGGAGTTACGACACAAAAAACGTATATATTCAAATGAACATATTTATCTTCTTCAATATATATTTCAGTATAAAGAATTCATTAAGAGACTTAATAAATCAAAATTTCTTTACACAACATTCAGGAATAATGAGTTAGCTTACCAATTATTTTTGTTGGTAGTTAATTTATAATATATTGATATATATATATATATATACACACACACACATATAGATAGATAGACAGATAGATTAGATAGATAGATAGATAGATAGATAGATAGATAGATAGATAGATAGATAGATAGATAGATAGATAAATAGATAGATTAGATAGATAGATAGATAAATAGATAGATAGATTGATAGAGAGATAGATAGATAGATAGATTGATAAATAGATAGGTAGATTGATAGAGAGATAAACAGATACATACATGCATACATACAGAAAGACGGACAGAGGGAGGGAGAGAGAGAGAGGGAGAGAGAGAGAGAGAGAGAGAGAGAGGTGGAAGGAGGGAGAGACGACGGTATCGTTTATCTGTCACTAATGTTACTTGGTGTAATGGGTATCCTGTTTACATTAACGACACTGGCCTGGTGTACATTGGAGATACCAGGAATACATACTAAACAGGGTGCACAGTGTATAGCAGGTATACCACATTAGCTATGGTGTAAATACTGGGTACACGGTTGTACAGGGCCGTATGCGTCACGTTCACAGAACTAGGCATACTTACTGTAAAAGCTGTACCGGGTATGGCGCCATGCTAAATTTCTTTCAACCACTTGAAGTATTTAAGTCAAATACTTTTTTTTGTCAACAAAAAACAACCTTGTTTTGCCTGCTGGTGATGAGAATCAGATGCATTTTTTTTCTAGAATTTAGTAATAAAGAAGCTACAGAGTAAAAAATTAAAAACAAAAAAATATCTGGAAAAAATTTGAATAGGTGCAGAAGTGGCTGTGTGGTTAATAGCTTACTTACCAACGACATGGTTCCAGGTTCAGTCCCACCGCGTGGCACCTCAGGCAACTGTCTTCTACTATAGCTTTGAGTTGACCAAAGCCTTGTGAGTGGATTTGGTAGACGGAAACTGAAAGAAGCCCCTCTTATATATGTATATGTATGTGTATCTGTGTTTGTCTCCCCAACATCGCTTGACAACTGATGCTGGTGTGTTTACATCCCAGTAACTTAGTGGTTCGGCAAAAGAGGCCGATAGAATAAGTACTAGGCTTACAAAGAATAAGTTCTGGGGTTGATTTGTTCGAGTAAAAGGTGGTGTTCCAGCATGGCCGCAGTCAAACGACTGAAACAAATAAAAGAGTAAAAGAGAAACACTTCAAATTGTTGGAAGAAATTTAACAGGTGTTACTTTGTGGTAAAAAACCTGCTTCCCAACCACATAGATCTGGGTTCAGTCCCATTGTGTAGCACATTGGGCAAGTGTCTTCTGCTATTGCCTTGGGTTGACCAAAGCCTTGTGAGTGAAGTTGGTAGACAGAAACTGAAAGAAGCCCATCGTATATATATACATATATATATATATATATATATATATATATATATATATATATATATATATATATATATATATCATAAGGTTTTTAAACTTTTAAATTTTCATATTCAAAAGAGACAGAGACTTCAAATTCGATATATTGGTAACGGTTGCTACATCCTCTGGGAAAATTATTATAATATATATATATATATATATATATATATATATATATATAAAGATGAGAATGTGTCTGTCTGCCTCTGTCTGTCTGTGTGTCTGTGTGAAGCCTAAAACTTGAGAACTACACAATCAATTTCATTCAAATTTTGCACATGCTTTACTTAGTGTCCATATAGTGTCATAGGCCAAAAAATGTTTAACTTCTTGCCTAGTACGAGCCCAGAGCAATATCATATCTCCTCCACTATTTCAGTATTACATGTCAAAAGTGACACAATTGACACAATAACATCTCTCTCTTCTAATGTCAGATATTTTCACATTAATAGTTTCACTTTAATACTGAAACTATTAAAGTGAAACTATTATCTCACATATATACAGGCATACATACATATATACATACATACATATATATTATATATATTGTTGTATTTGGGGATGGTCATGTTGCCAGTTTAGCCAATAAAAACACACACACACTTTATATTTGGTGTTCATTTGTTTCAGCTTTATATTACATTACATTACATTAATCGTATTTCAGCCAGAGTTCTTTCGTCACACTTCTGTGACCTCACCAGTGGTTCTTTCCTTTTTGACTACAAATTCTTGAAGGCAGTGCCCCAGCATGGCTGCAGTCTAATGACCAAAACGAGTAAAAGGTACAAAAGGTGCTGTGCTGAGAGATTGAACCTGGATACATGTGGTTGTAAAGCAAACTTCTTAACCACACAGCCACTGCACATTAGTAGAGTTACTGTTGTTGTTGTTGTTGTTATTTAACACCAAAAAGTGAATATTCAATGAGTTCCGGGTACATGCAGTGTACTGGGTGCATTTGGTGGGGACTTCTCTGCAAGCCAACAGAAATTCAAGGAATGGCTTGAATAAAACAGGATATTAAACTGTTAAAACACAAATAATTGTCAAATATGTACCCCGCACCCATCACTTGACAACCGATGTTGGTGTGTTTATGTCCCAGTAACTTAGTGGTTCGGCAAAAAAGACAGATAAAATAAGTACTAGGCTTACAAAGAATGAGTCCTGAGGTTGATTTCCCCAACTAAAGGCGGTGCTCCAGCATGGCCGCAGTCAAATGACTGAAACAAGTAAAAGAATAAAAGACAAAAAGAATACGCATATTTTTTAATTCTTTTATTTGTTTCAGTGATTTGACTGTGGCCATGCTGGAGCACCGCCTTTAGTCGAGCAAATCAACCCCAGGACTTATTCTTTGTAAGCCTAGTACTTATTCTATTGGCCTCTTTTGCCGAAACTGCTACACACACACATATGCATACATAGCAGATGTTAACATAATGTTAAAGATCATTGAAAAAAAAAACGCTGAACTATTGAGAAATATACAGTTACTCTACCCAGATTACAAGTTCAGGTTTATATCTGTAATTATTGGGGCTCTGGGATGTGTAACACACCGCTTAAATACTAATGTTAAGAAAATAGGCTTCCTAAAGTTAGAAGGGAGAAGGCTGATTTGAAGATTACAAACTCAAGCCATCACTGGAACTATAAAAATTTGTAAAACTCTCCAGAAGTTTATAATAATTTAATTATATATGAGCATGTCTAGATATGCAACTATATGCATGAGAATATATAAAACATACAAATCTACACATGCACCGACTTCAAATACTGCACATTTTCGAGCGAGATCGTTGCCAGTGCCCCTGGACTAGCTTGTGTGGGTGGCACATAAAAGACACCATTTCGAGCGTGGCCGTTGCCAGTATCGCCTGACTGGCCTTCGTGCAGGTGACACGTAAAAGCACCTACTACACTCTCTGAGTGGTTGGCATTAGGAAGGGCATCCAGCTGTAGAAACTCTGCCAAATTTAGATTGGAGCCTGGTGTTGCCATCCGGTTTCACCAGTCCTCAGTCAAATCGTCCAACCCATGCTAGCATGGAAAGCGGACGTTAAACGACGACGATGATGATGATGATGATGATGATATACACATACATACATGCATAAACACTCTGCTGTTGAAATTCCAATGATGGAGCCTTGAATCTAGGTTAGAAACCTGCTCTTTCTCTATTAGAAATCTTGAAATGAAAACAAGATAATATCATATATACATACATGATGATGGCCGTCCACTCGTGACCGAGGAAGACCATTGCCGAACTTCAGGAACATTGTGCGCTCTAGGACTAACTTATATTTTGCATTTTGCGGCTCCATTGGTGGCTAATGAGCCCTGCTCTTGACAAGCATATATACGACTGCAAACATTGCAGACCAAGCTTTCCCCACTCACTATACGAACCGTGCGCTTTTGCACAGCTCGCTTAAGTTCTTCATGCTGGATACGTGCTCTCTCAAAAGTGTCGATCCCCTCCTTAACCCGCTTCCTCCATCTGTGGTGATGACAGGCATTGTTCTCCCAGTCAGTGTCCTGCATATCACAGGCCTATAATGAGGACTTGACACAGTCCTTAAATCGTAGCCTTGGTTTCTGCCGGAGTCTCCTTCAATTCACAAGTTCTCCATAGAGCATCTGCTTAGGAATCCTGCTATTCTTCATTCTAATAAGGTGTCCAATCCAACGTAACCGGTGCTTGTGCACCATTGCCTCAATACTCAAGATATCAGCTGTCCTCAAGACCTGTGTGTCTGGAATTTTTGAGGTCCAGCCAACATTGGGAATGTGTCTATACATACATACATACATACATACATACATGCATACATACATACACACATACATACATACATACATACATACATACATACATACACACATACTTACATATGTACTTGAAGACTACATATTGAAATCATCATTGGAACTGCAGAAGTTGCGAAAAATTCCAGAAGTTTATCCTTTAAGCATACATGAGCATGTCTAGATATGCAACTATATGCATGAGAACACAATCTGTACATGCACTGACTCCAAATACTAAACATATACACACATATATACATGCAAAAATACTCTGCTGTTGAAATTCCAATGAAGGAGCCTTGGATCTAGGTTAGAAACCGGTTCTTTCTCTATTGGCAAGAAATCGTGAAATAAACTGAATAAGGACATACATACATACACACATACATACATACACATATATATGTATATATATATGTGTATACACCCCCCCCCACATATATACAATTATGCACAGAGAGAGAGAGAGAGAGAGAGAGAGAGAGAGAGAGTGAGAGAGTAGGAGGGAGAAACAGACAGGCAGAAGTGAGAGAATAAATAAGATTTGTGTTAAATGCAGAGTGAAATGTTACTTAATGCTATGACCCAGTTATGTTTGTATTTTATGTAATAAAATAACTTCCATTTGTAAAATACCACATCGTCATTACTGTAGCAGCAGCAGCAGCAGCAGTAACAGTAGTAGTAGTAGTAGTAGTAGTAGTAGTAGAGATGGTGATGTTGGTTGCTGATGTGGTGGTGGTGGTAATTCCCGTCTGCCACCACCCTCTTCCGGCTGTTTATAACAACAAGGGTTATTCTAGCTCGGGAAGAAATAACAGCTGAATCTCCCTCAATTTCGCACTACTATAGGTGCAGTAGTGGCTGTGTGGTAAGTAGCTTGCTTACCAGCCACATGGTTCCGGGTTCAGTCCCACTGCGTGGCACCTTGGGCAAGTGTCTTCTACTATAGCCTTGTGAGTGGATTTAGTAGATGGAAACTGAAAGAAGCCTGTGGCACATAAAATGCACCATCTGAACTTTATCATAATACTTTGTGTGTATATATATATATATATATATATATATATATATATATATATATGATGGGCTTCTTTCAGTTTCCATCCACCAAATCCACTCACAAGGCTTTGGTTGGCCCAAGAAGATACTTGTCCAAGGTGTTACGTAGCGGGACTGAACCTAAAACCATATGGTTGAGAAGCAAACTTCTTACCGCAAAGTCACACCTGTGATTTTTCTAGTGCTGGTGCCACGTAAAAAGCTGTAGAGACCCATTTGAAAGCAGAGAGTAGAGCTTGGCACAGTTTCCTTGCTCACAAGTTCCTGTCAAACCATCCAGCCCATACCAGTAGAGAAAACAGACATTAAATGATGATGATGTTAATGTTGAGTGATTTTCATGGGTTGAGGAACAATCTTGAAGAATTGTGGTGGTGGTGGTGGTGGTGGTGGTGGTGGCGTGAGCTTTGGACAATGAATGTTCAGCCGTTAGATCATTTGAACTACCTACTTTTGTGTTTGTGTGTAAATGGTTGACATGTTATCCACGGAAGACTGGAAACAAACAACATTACTTGTATGATAACCATACTCGTTTACAGTCATCATGGGATGTGTAATTGTCATGTGATATCCACACACACACACGCACACATGTGTATGACTATAAACTGCTGTGGGGCACTGGTTCAGAAGTCTTAGAGTTTTGAGGAATGTGGAATCATCTCTTAGCCATTGTTGTTCCCAAGTCTATTCTGACCTGGAATAGTAGCACCCATCAGAGTCCCAGCTGTAGGTTAATTAGCATGTCATGGAATTGTCCCCAGATGAAGGCCACTCACATACACACCAATGGACCCAAGGCAGATGAGGCCCCTCAGCTCTATAGTTGTTCATCTAAGAGAAGATAACTCCGTACAAATCCTGCCTCCTGATAATTGCTGGGCTTTTGGCATTTGTTGCACCAAACCATTAGGAGTCTGAACGCCAAGAGAGTGGGACTGGCACTGCACGAACCATGTCCACCATCATAAGAATAGTCATCATGGAGGATGATCAAGAAACCAAGACTCCCAACATTATCACACTTTCTTCATAAATACAGGTGTGATAGGGAGAGAGAAGATGGGGACAGGTAGAGGGTGCAATGGAAGTCTTCAACTTTGACCTTGCATACAGGCAACGAAGAGGGTGATGTTGTTTTCCACAGATCTGAGACAGATGTGGATTTCATGTCCTTGTAAGGTGGCAGAGAAGACCTCCTAAGGTGTAGTACTCTTCTCTCCCAATCAGGGACAGAGGAGTAAAAAGGAACCATAAACAAAGTCTATTTTACCTATCGTGGTTTGTTACTTAAGCTTATGTTGATTCCTTCGTAGTGTTGTTTTGTATTTATGATAAATATTTTAAATATTTACAAATTATAAAAACAACAAAAAAAATATACAGTACAGTACTATTTCTACATTGCGGATTTTCACCTATTTGTTGGGGGTGGTGGTTTGGAACGCAATACCTGTGACAGTTGAGTGATTCCTGTATACTCTTTTACTTGTTTCAGTCAATTGACTGCGGCCATGCTGGAGCACCGCCTTTAGTCGAGCAAATCAACTCCAGGACTTATTCTTTGGAAACCTAGTACTTATTCTATCGGTCTCTTTTGCCGAACAGCTAAGTTACGGGGACGTAAACACACCAGCATCGGTTGTCAAGCGATGTTGGGGGGACAAACACAGACACAAACATACACACACATATATATATATACATATATACGACGGGCTTCTTTCAGTTTCTGTCTACCAAATCCACTCACAAGGCTTTGGTTGGCCCAAGACAATAGTAGAAGACACTTGCCCAAGGTGCCACGCAGTGGGAATGAACCTCGAACCATGTAGTTGGTAAGCAAGGTACTTACCACACAGCCACTCCTATGCTTCCTATATATATATATGTATATATATATATATATATATACATATATATATATATAGGTTTGTACGCTTTTATGTATTTATTTCAGTCATTTGACTGCGGCCACGCTGGAGCACCGCCTTTAGCCGAACAAATCAACCCCAGGACTTATTCTTTGTAAGCCCAGTACTTATTCTAATTGGTCTCTTTTGCCCAAACTGCTAAGGGATGCAAACACACCAACATCGGTTGTCAAGCGATGGTGGTATGGGGTGGGGGAAAACACAAACACATATATATAAGACGGGCTTCTTTCAGTTTCTGTCTAATAAGCGAAAGGTTGTGTAATAAGCTACTTACCACAACCACTCCTGTATGTATGTGTGTATAATACATATAAATATGTGCGCGCGCGCAGGTTTATATATATATATATATATATATATATATATATAGAGAGAGAGAGAGAGAGAGAGAGAGAGATTTTGTTACATGTGTGTGTGTGTATATAGACATACACACATTTTTAAACGACAGAAAATTACAAAAGTGATTCAAGGGCCGAGCTTTTCGTTCATTGGAACTTAAATTTATAGGCACATGTTCTGAGTTCTATTTCTCCGCTAATTTCTACCAGAACCAAGAAAAGAGAGAGAGAGAGAGAGAGAGAGAGAGAGAGAGAGCTGGGAGAATGAATGGGAGATTACTGGAGAGAGAGAGAGAGACAGAGAGAGTGTGTGTGTGGAGGAATACAGAAATGTGTAATCACGCTGGATTCTGACGATATTGTTGAAGGGAGTGTGAATGAAAAGAATAGAAAATACAAGTGGGACGAAGATAAACGGTTCCACAACAGTCCCACGTGACTCCTACAACCATTATCTCATCCTCGTCTCCCCTTCTTTCACCTTCAGCTCAAAATATCCCTCCCACTCTCACTCTGTCTCTCTTGCTACTTTTTCAAACTATTTTACGTCTCCTCCTCCTCTTTCTTCCATACATTTGTCAGTTTGGCTCTCTCTCTATATATATCTCTAGTCTTTCTTTCTCTCCCTCTTTCAGTCTTTTGTTGCACCCTCTTTCTGTTAATCATTCCGCACCTCCCCTCTCTTTCTTGTTTCTTCGTCGCCACCATCGCCTTGAAATAGTTCCACCCTCCGTCTTCTCCTCCTCCACCTCTCTGTGTTGTTATAATCTCTCCCTCCACTCTCTCTTTGTCAATATTTTTCACTCTCACTCTTTGTTATTATATTATTTCACTCTCACTCTCTCTTTGCTATTAATCTCTTTCACACACCCTCTCTCTTTGTCATTAATATCTCTTACTCTCACTCCCCGTCGCCACCATCGCCTAGCTTTCTCTACCTCCTCCTCCACCACTGACTCAACATAGGCTCTCCCTCTTAATTTACAACCAACACAAAACTCGTTCCCCGCAAGACTAAAAGCTTGTCATTCCGGACTAACCAGAGCAGGTGAGTGCAACACAGTCGGACCGGACGATGATGGAAACTTTGAAACACACAACTTTAAAAAACTAAATCAACGTTGGTGGAAAAAAACAGATGACACAATCGGTTCAGCTTTAAACTCAAATAATCGGATTTTATTGTGATTTACTCGTCATGTAGACATTATAGCTGTTTAATGATGTCAACATTTAAATGTTTTTTTCCCCTCCCGCTTCTGTCTATAATGACGTGAAGGGCTTTTGCTGATATGACTAACAACAATATTTAAACTCTCCTACTATTGTGTCCTCTATACTAAAAGCTATCGACAAGTGGTGGTGTATCTACATTTGAAGCGGCTTATCTTTTCGTTAGTGATGTTATTTCATTAAAGGATTAATAAATAAAAAAGCTTATCTCAAGTTTGGAGCGTTACCTACACCTCACCCGCCCGGAGTTATGTCAGTGCGCGGAAGAAGACTACTCAAAACTGACACCTAACAAATATTATTCGTATTTGTAAGTTAAAAAAATGCTCTATATTTCTTCTTTCTCTTATTAATGTGTTTCTCCTGCTGTAATTTATCTACAAAACAAACCAGTAATGAAAGTAACAGCGTGACTACTTCGAGAGAATTATTTAAAAACACCCCTGTCGATCTTAATGTGTTTTAGACATGGAAGTACGTATAAAGTTCGGGAAACACACCGAAAGTATTTATGATATCAACATTCGAGATGATTGTCGCCCTCGTGTTGGAGAGAACTCGAGTTCTTCTGAAACCGTTGTGATGGAACCTGCTATATGGTTTAAATGCCTTGTCATTTCTTATATTCACCTGGATTGTGATCTTCGGCGAATTAAATTTCGAAAGTCCTTTAGACTCTGTGGCGGGGGTGTCACACTCGAGGCAGAGACTGAAGAAACTTTACAAGGTTCCAATACCCTCTGTTCTCATTACCGTTTCAGCGAAAAGTCTATCGATGCCACAGACTATGCTGAATGTTACGATTTTGAATGTTTCTTGGACGAACTGTTTGACCAAGCTATCGAGTGTCTTAACAATTTAAGACGTAAAGAAATCACACTCGACAAATTCCATTCTCACGTATTAAGACTACTTCATTGTTTTGTGTTTCCGTCAATAAAATTTACCACTTGTGATTTGCCCCTTCTCTTGCAATCACAGGATTACATTTACGAACAGTTGAGTAAAATCGAAAAAGCTATACTGAAACAAGACAAACTTGTTTTCCAAACTGAATCCTCACTTCGTTCGCAAAGAGAACGTTTATTCCGTACGGAAAGCTTTCACAAAGAGTCTTATATTAGACATAACTGCAAGTCTGAGTTTCTTGAAATCCTGCTCAAAGATGTCGAAAGGGACATTTTTAAGCACGACAGACTTCTGGATGAATGTCAGAGAAAAATCAACAACATGAAAGAGAGTCGAAGCCAAAATATTTCCATGTTACAAATTTATCGCAAAGATAGAGATGTAATTCACCAACAATTGACAAATCTGGAAAATATTCGCGAAAATATAAAGAATGTGATTGTAAGGCCTG
This sequence comes from Octopus bimaculoides, assembly GCF_046866305.1. Taxonomy (NCBI): domain Eukaryota; kingdom Metazoa; phylum Mollusca; class Cephalopoda; order Octopoda; family Octopodidae; genus Octopus; species Octopus bimaculoides. The sequence continues at coordinate 6,706,265 of NC_142949.1, forward strand.
CATTGAAAAAGAAAAAATTTCGGCGCAAGAAATTACAGAAGAATGTATTTCATGATATTTATAATGAAGTTTACAAAAAGTTATTGGAACAAAAAGAAAAGTTGCAGAACCAATGCTTCATTAAGGTGAAAATGGTGACAGTTCGCGAAGCTATAACTATGTCGATTCGAGATATCCAATCTGTTGGTGAAACTTTGGGTATAGACGTAAAAATTGATGGTAGTGAAAGGGCTACAGACATTCTGGATGTCAATGAAAAACCTGATTATTGGAAAACACATAATGAAAAGATAGCTTACATTTTAGCTAATCCCAATGAAGCACACAAAATTCACGCTTGTTTTTGTTCTAACATCAGAGATAAAATAAATGCCTGTATTGATGAAAATGTTATGTTTAATCTTGGCACTTCGAAGAAAGATACGTCTACTGAATTTTGGATTTCGCCTGCGGAATTGAGTATTCTAAATCAAAATACAATCACAACACATCAACGTAGAAATCTTTCATATAATTCCCTTTCAAATTCTCCTGATAGTCTAAGTTACCAAAGTGCCAGTTCTATGGAATTACCAGAATTAGACGATAGCTGCTGTTTGAACAAAAGACAGTCCATTCTAAGCGATTGTTTCAAAACCATTCCTATGAAGTCTTCTCTGGATAATATTTGTTCTGATATCAAAAGTCACATGCAGAAGATGACCTACCAAATTCTACCGCCACTGCTTTCTCCTGAAGATATCTCTCCAGCTAAACTGTGGCTGATTTATGAGAGTCACCTGTACTTAAATATTATGGACGATATTTTTTACCTTTACTCAACAGCCTATGGTTCGCAATGCCAAAAACTCATCAACAATATTGCAAATTTTTCTGTTACAGAGTTTATAACCGATGATGATTTTGTACAGCATCTCTTTTCTAAGTGTGACGTGTATGATAGCATCGACCAGGTAGATTCTGGCAAAAATAGCAGTAATAGCAGCGAAGAAGAAGAAATTCTGAGCACTGGTAACTTTCGACTGTCTACCTCACTAGAAGACTTGAAGTGGCGGGGAAGTTTGGTGAGGAATTTGTACAAGCGAGCTGATGAAGAATGCTCGAATCTAATGGAATCTCTGGAAATTTGTCCACAAAGCAACTCCTTACAGAGCTCTGTTGATTCTAATGAGTCTTTTATGAGCTGTTTATCTGCGAATCCCACAGCACAAGAACCAGTTCGAAAAGAGATTCCTTTAGCTAAACCGTTCAGGAATTCCCAATACAACACATTCAAGTTTAAACAGTTGTTTACTCCAGCTCTAGTCTACTTGGACAATCTTTCAATAACCAGTAGCATTGTCGCCAAACTCCGTTGTTTAACACGAATGTTTCATTGCTTGAATTCCACAATTTCTACCCTTTGTGCCGTCGATAATAAGCAATATTGTGTTTGTTCTGATGAAATACTCACTGTAGCCATATTGATGTTAGTAATGTTGGTGGAACCACAGAAATTGAAGACATTCTACATTAATTTATTGGTTATTGTTGATCTAATGGCACCGTGCCTTATTGGAGGTATACACGATTGCAGTTTGACCACATTCTACAGTGCCTTCCAGTTTATATCCGACCGTATTTTCCTTATGACTCAAAAGAGATGAGGTAAATGATTCTTCTTTATATATTTTTTTTCTGCTCGTTTCATTTTTAAACCTCTATTAAATTGCTGTGATAAAGTTATATACTTTTAGAGAGCCACGGAAAAGATAATGTTTTCCGTTTGAGGAGGTCACAGGTCATACAGTACTTAACCCCGTGACATCGAATACATTAATTGACCGGTTAATCTGACCTGTAGCAATATCCTTATTGGACTAAATTGAAAGTGCTAAAAATAGATAAGCTACTCGCATACACAAACGTATAAGAAAGCACAAAACAAACACGTACACACATACATGTATAATACAAGCACACATATACAAACGCGCGCGCGCGCACAGTGCCATATCAAGGCACGTGCACACTGGTCAGTTGCCTTGGAACCCCAAAAGGTCTAGGAGTCCAATTCTGGTCTGTGTTCGCTGTGGGTTGATGGCAATGGATATATTCTATAGGGCCTATAATAATGTTGCTAAGCCGGCTCTGCATACATACATACATATACACAAATACAAATACCAGAGGTGGGTACCGTTAATCCGTTAACCAAAAAGTTAACTTCGTTAATTGTTAATCCGTTGAAAACGTAACTGGTACTGACGTTAACCCATTAACGTTAACATTCATTGAAAAAAGGCATAACTACAGTTTAATACCCCACTGAATTTGTTGCCTCATAACTTCCAGAAAAATGGATACTTTTTTAACGAAACTTTCACCAAATAATCGCTTATATCCTGTTGATTGAGTGTATGTAAAGATTTATTGGAAAAAAAAAAACTTTTCCGAGTGGTTGGAAAGAGAAGTTTCGGAAAATTCAGAGAACCCGACATTTTCCTCCTCATAACTTTCTGGAAAATAGGTTTTGCAAACATTAACCGTATTTTTTAATGAAATTTTATACAGATACCTTTCAAACGGTGTAGATTACAATTACAAAGAAATTTATAGGCGAAATGTTTGGAAGCGGGCGGGGAGATTCTGGAAAACGGAGTTTCGGATCAGACAGCCCACATAAATTGGAATTTCTCCGTTTTGACGGGGATTTTTTCCGATGTTTTTCACCAAAGTCTTCAGAATTATGGGAGGCATCTTTTCCGAAACGACTTTATTCACTACACACTTAAAACCCGTGAGAAACATTTTCGACTTAAAGGAAAATTGCTAATAATTCCAGAGTGTGGGGGGGGGGGGGGGGAATCTAAAAACGTCTTAAGTGTTCATATTAATCTGTCAAATGTAATGCTTATTTGTTCACGTTATTTTGAATTATTCAGATTCAAGGAGGATGTCCACAATAATTGCTTGTAACTGTAAATTTTTACAGATTTGAAATTTTATCAGTGGGTGCTTTGTATACCACTGGTTTATAGTTATGTAATTTTAGCTGATCTTGTTGAGTAAATTTGACTTTTATGGGCAGGTAAATTTAATTAACAGGTGTAAAAGCAGTAACATTATGGATAAACACTAAAATTGAAATTCTTAATGTATCTTACCTGTTTGATTTGTTACTAAAATTATCCCAGATGACAACCGACAAAAATGTTGCCACTTTTCAAGAGTGAGGTACATTAAGTGAGATAATTTATATATGCGTTTGTCTGCAAATTGGTGAGCTAGAAGTGGTAAAGCTGTGGAATAAGAGAGCCCTTACCTGAAAAACAGGTAAAGATTAGCAAGAAGGGCATCCAGTCAGGCCCTTCACCAGACTCTGGCACCTGAGGTTGCTTTTGAATATTCTGGGTGGGCACTAATTTGTAATAATGCTAAAATGGGGTTTTGAAATAAGTGCATCGCTGTAAATCTGAGGGTGCACCATTGAATAGTGAGGCGACAGTGCCATCTAGTGCACCTGCTTAGTAACTGGAAAAGAACAAGTTGTAAAATGGTACTATGGTAACATATATGTCTAAACGACGTGAGCATGAAAATACAGGTGTAAAAATCAAAACACAAACAAACAAATTTATCTCGAGTAATTGATTTCATCACCCCCCCCCCCTCCTTCGAAGAGTGACTAACAAAGTGTAAGTCTTGATGAGATTTGAACTCAGAACATAAAAGGCCATGGCAAAATATGAAGCATTTTTGTCTGACAATGTATCGATTCCACTAAGGGTAAGAGTGTAGAAAAGTATATTAAGGGCCAACTTTTGGAGACAAGGAACGATTGATTAAATATCCCTACCTCTAACTATCTCCTGGTACTTAGCTGATTCTCAAATTCCCCGAGGTCGACTTTGCTTTCATCCTTTCGGGGTCGATAATTTAAGTACCAGTTGTGTACTGGAGTTGATCTAATCGACTGACCCCCCCTCCCCTATAATTTCAGGTCTTCTGCCTAGAGTAGATAAGAATGAGTGAACAAAGTTTATTCTGATTGGATATAAACTTTGAACAAAGTAAAGGGATATAACTAAACATACATATATACACAGACATGACAGAAGTGAATAGACACCCTAATAATTGCTAAAATTTATTTGAATCTGAAATTATACATTCAAATTATTTATTAATTATTATAATGTGAATATTTGATATTTAGTAGACATGCCCTTTGCATTTTTCAATGCAAGGACCCTATTAGGCATGTTATTGATCAGATCATGAATATTTTCTTGCCAAGTTTCATGCAGTAATTCTCAAAAGATCTGGCTTTGACGATGCTTTCTTGTTCTTTTTATGAAGTGTCCTGTCCATTATGCCTCAGGGCTGTTCAATAGGGTTCATATCTGGTGACTGGCTTGGCCATGGAAGCTTTTGAGTGCCATTCTCTTCCAACTAATCTTGGGCCATTTTAGCTGTGTGACAAGGATCCCCGTCTTCCATAAATAAAGAGCCTTCTTTAATGATTTCACCATTGGAGTCCCTTCTACAATATGGACACCTATTTATGAGTTTATATTTCGTTTACACTCCACCAGCTCTGATCGACCATTCCTCCAAATTATTCCCCAGACCAGCACAGAATAGCTGCCGCGTTTCATTGTTGGCTGCAATTTTTTCACATCCAATTCTTGATCACAGAGTCTCCAGACCCACACTCGACCACTGTCAGAAAATACAGCAACTCTAGGCTCATCAGAGAATATGACAGTGTCCCAAAATGCTAAAATGGCCTCTCCATCTTCTCACTGGCCCAATCTTTTCTCCGCTTTATGTTGGCTGGTTGAAGAAGTGGTTTCCTTCTTGCTGCTTTTCCATAGTAACCAAGTTTGTGGAGATACCTGACAGCTGTTCTGGGACTAACATCAGCTTGTTCTCTATCAGAGGCCTTGCAACCAGGATTATCCTCCACATTCTCTTAGCAAAGAGAAGGGTCCTGTCAGAGGGCCCTGGTTGACCTGGACAAGGTGATATTGACTCCTTCCCCTCTCTGGTGAATTGCACAATCATTCTATTAACTGCAATCTTGTACTCTACCTGTAAACCATCAAAGTCCATCACTTGGACTACGAAACAACAACAGTTCTGTATTCTGGCTCCTGAACCCTAATAGTCTGGTACTCATTAACCCTAGTCAGTGCAGTCCTCTGATCCTTTAACAATCACTGGCTTGTACTCTAATCAATTATGCATGATAGTCTTGTACTCTAATAACTAAATTATTGCAGTCCAGTTTTGTAGTCATTAGACCATCACAGTTTTGTAATCTAACCATTAAACCAGTGCAGTCCAATACAGAATATTTTCTTATTTAGTCAATGTCAGTGTAAACCGGCATCTCTCATCTATCAGACCTTTTGATCAAAGACATTCCATTTGTGACCATTCCTGTCAGTGAAGCAAACTTACTATTTTCTTATTTCTTTATTGCCCACAAGGGGCTAAACATAGAGGGGACAAACAAGGACAGACAAAGGGATTAAGTTGATTACATCGACCCCAGTACGTAACTGGTACTTAATTTATCGATCCCAAAAGGACGAAAGGCAAAGTTGACCTCGGCGGAATTTGAACTCAGGATGTAACGGCAGAAGAAATACCGCTAAGCATTTCGCCCGGCGTGCTAACGTTTCTGCCAGCTCGCTGCCTTTTCTTATTTCTAATAAGTGAAGTTAAGGCTGGAGTGAGAATTGTCTGCTATATTTAGCAGGTCAGTTCTCCATATTGATTTGACCTGCTACGAATAGCAAGCAGACAGCTCTCACTCCAATCATGGCTTGGTTTCTTAGAAATAAGAAAGAAATAGAAGCTTTGAAGTAAGAGGTCGTCGAAAGTTTTCCACCCCTTAGTCTAAATGAAAAAACAAAACGAAAACCTAATGAACAGCTTCAATCTACAGCTGTATAATACCTTCTGACAATTTATGGATTAAAGGACGGCCAGGTTTCAGATATCTACCCTCAAGCTCTTTAGACCTCCTACTTTGTCTCTTTTAATCTCTTCTAGAGACTTCAGGACGCAACTTGTTAATCTAACAAGTTGCTTGGCGGGTTAATAAAGTGAGGGAAACATTTGTGAGAAATAGAGACATAGGAAGACGGTAAGAAGGGTAATGCTTTTAGGGGGGGGCAAGGAACATGCTATGTCCCTTGTAACAGTTATGTAGTTGCATATGGGTGTATGTGGGTGCTGGTGGGTGTATGCCGGTGCAGCTCAGAAAGTGTGATGTTACTCTTGTTTCGGTCATTTGACTGCGGCCATGCTGGAGCACCGCCTTTAGACGAGCAAATCAGCCCTGGGACTTATTCTTTCTAAGCCTAGTACGTATTCTAGCAGTCTCTTTTGCTGAACTGCCAAGTTATGGGGACGTAAACACACCAACATCGGTTGTCAAGCGATGTTGGGGGGACAAACACAGACACACAAACATATACACACATATATATATATATATATATATATATATATATATATATATACATATATACGACGGGCTTCTTTCAGTTTCCGTCTACCAAATCCACTCACAAGGCTTTGGTCGGCCTGAGGCTATAGTAGAAGACACTTGCCCAAAGTGCCACGCAGTGGGACTGAACCCAGAACCATGTGGTTGGTAAGCAAGCTACTTACCACACAGCCACTCCTGCACATATGATAATGATGATGACACACTAAGGTCAATGCAATTGACTAGTCCTCTCTCCCCAAATTTCAGGCCTCGTTCCTATAGTAGAAAGGGTTATTATTATTATTATTATTAAGATGGCTTGCTGGCAGAATCGTTAGCACACTGGGAAAAATGCTTAGTGGCATTTTGCCTGTCGCAACATTCTGAGTTCAAATTCTGTCAAGGTTGATTTTGTCTTTTATCCTTTCAGGTTTGATGAATTAAGTCCCAGTGAACCACTGGGGTCGATGTAATCAATTAGTCCCCTTCTCTAAAATTTCAGGCTTTGTGCTTATTGTAGAAAGGATTATTATTATTATTATTATTATTATTATTACGTCCTTCATGGAGTAAACATTTCCTGCAACTGGAGAGTTATCATTCGTTGGTGTTTGATTTCAATTAGCATCAGTTTCCAAAACAGTCTGGTCCATATTCGCACCAATCATGACAGCGCCAGTTGTGGACCAATCACAGAACTCTGAGAGAATGAAAAACAATTCAAAGGAAGTCAAATGGAATCAAAATATCAATGTTGTTGTCTTTTTTTTTTTTTTTTTTTTTTTACAGTTGTAGTCATGTGACTGTTTGATAATCAGTTCTTTAACCATTGCCTACATAATAGATGACTGGGTGTATATAATTGAGGTTAGTGGGTGACCCATTATACACTCACACATATATGTACAGATATATGTAAATATACATACACACACACTATATATATATATATATATATATATATATATGCTTACAAATATACGTACACACACATATGTAAACACATGCACACTGCTTCTACACATACCTACTTATACACACACACACACACACAAGCACTTAGCTCTCCTGTCTCTCTCATATATGTATGTATACTCTTTGTGTTTTGCCATTTTTACACCTTTTTGCATCTATACTAATAACAGCCTAGAAAAAAACCCCTCAAAATTCAGTTAATTGCAAGCTTTCATAGTGTTTAAGTTTATTCGTTCAACCTTTTGTTTTACGTCTGCTTTTCCATCCTGGTATGTGTTAGGCTGCTACCAGTCACCGATTTTATTTTATTCCACTGGTCGTCAAAGCTGTAGAACTGCATGATTGTCTTGTTTGCTTTAGTCATTGGCCTGTGGCCATGCTGGGGCACCACCTCGAAGGGTTTAGTTGAACAAATTGACCCGTGCTTATTTGTTTTTTAAACAATGCTGTGAAGGGTGGGGGTACACAAGCCCAATGATACATGCACACACACACATGTACTCATGTGTGCACAAAAACACAGGGTGGACCAAAAGTCATGCACCAAAATTAAAACTCTTGAAATATATCTTGCATGTTTCAAAACCAACACTTTATATTAAATTACAAAGCAAAACAAATTAGTGGTGCATGACTTTTGGTCCACCACACGTAATACAAATAGTAAATGAATATATGCATATATATGTACATGTATGTGCATACCTACATCTACCTGTATATATATATATATAGATGCATATCTGGGTACAGGACGTTGCAAACAAAACGTAGACAAAAAAGTAATAATAACCAGAGTACAGAAAACACAGGCCACATAGAGAACATTTCCTTCATCAGCTGCCACCATTCTAACACTGGTGTTTCGAAGAGTTAGGGTTATATATATACTAGCAGGGATACCTGGCGTTGCTAGGGATTAAAATGGCATAGTTACTCTTATTACTTGTTTCAGTCATTTGACTGCGGCCATGCTGGAGCACTGCCTTTAGTCGAGCAAATCGACCCCAGGACTTAGTCTTTGTAAGCCTGGTACTTATTCTGTCAGTCTCTTTTGCTGAACCGCTTAGTTAAGGGGACTTAAACACACCAGCATCGGTGTGTTTAAGTCCCCGTATTATAAATCTCTGAGAGATTTAGAAATATTATATTTCTAATTTTGCTGATCAGTGAATAAACTTCACTATGATTATATAAGTTTGCGAGAGCTAAACAGGCCCCTTTAACCAGCTGGCAAACTACTTCAGGCTGATGACGAGCAAAGACTCAGAAACATGTCCCTGAATGCTGGCTAGGCTGGGTGGAGGAGCTTGTCTCCCCCTCTCAAACTTAAGGACACAGTAATTGTGTCAAGGCCGACAGGAAGCGGTCCAGCTTCCTAGGGCTAAACGGCAGTAGTGTGTTCCTTTCTTGGGATTGTCACATTAAGTTGACAATACACTACAACTTTATCGCTCCACTACTGCTTAAATCTCTGAGAGATTTAGAAATATTATATTTCTAATATATATATATATATATATATATATATACTTTATGTGTCCCAGTTTTTGGAATAAGTATGTCATAAGTTATCATTATCATCATTTAATCTCAATGTTCCATGTTGGCATGGGTAAGACGTTTTGACAGGGTCTGATGGGTCTAAGGACTGTCGAATGCTCCTGTGTCTATTGTGGTATGGTTTCTATGGCAAGATGCCCTTTCTAACGTCAACCACTTTACAGCATTCCCTCCAAATCTCTACATTTTGTGCACTCACACATGCACAAAGTTGAAAAAAAAAAAAAAAAACGTGGTACTCAAATTTTTTCAAGATAAGATTAAATATTCGTAACTGAAGAAATTTGAGCAGGGGTTACTCCTGTTGGTATACAGATACTTTGTAAAGAGAGGCAAGATTTGCATACAACACAAATTTCTACTCACAGCTACAGCAAACATTAGAGGTAACACAATAGTTTTACAAACACATTCACAGGCACATAACTATGAGCTCGAATATCCAAACAATGAATTACTGTTATATATGTTTGCCTATTATACACATGTACAAAAGTTGTGCATTTACTTCTAATGTTTGACAAGACTTGAAGGTACATGGTACTTTGTTCAGGAAACAGAAGGTATACTATAAGGTATACTAAATGTTTTTATAAGTCAGTACTATGTTCTATTGTGTCAGCAGTGCTTTTACATTATTTTGTTAAGGTCATTTCTACAGATATTCTGTAGAGCCAGCATTGATCTTTGCTGTTTTGTATCGAGACGTCAGATGTAAACAGACAATGTGATCGAAAACAAAAGTGGGTAATGAGCGTATTTGCCATATTTCGGGGAATTGTTGCCCCTTCTTCAGCACTCCTCTAACCTAACATTTACATAACATTTATATACCAGCCCCCAGGAGTGTGTCTAATATGTAAATTGTTATATCCAATAACTTAACACTGCTGTATGCAGTGGCTGTATAAGCAATGTGTTAGGAGGCAACCGTGAGTTAGATGAGTACTGATGAAGGAGCAATAATTCCCGAAATATGGTATATACACTTATTACCCACTTTTGTCTTCGATTACATTGTCTCTTTACATCTGACATCTTTATATGAAACATCACAAAAATTGGTGCTGATTATAAATTCCACAGAATATCTCTCTTTACTCTTTTACTTGTTTCAGTCATTTGACTGTGGCCATGCTGGAGCACTGCCTTTAGTTGAGAAAATTGACCCCAGGACTTATTCTTTGTAAGCCTAGTACTTATTCTATCGGTCTCTTTTTGCCGAACCGCTAAGTTACGGGGACGTAAACACACCAGCATCTGTTGTCAAGCAATGCTAGGGGGACACACACACACAAATATATATACATATATACGATGGGCTTCTTTCAGTTTCCATCTACCAAATCCACTCACAAGGCTTTGGTCGGCCCGAGGCTATAGTAGAAGACACTTGCCCAAGGTTCCACGCAGTGGGACTGAACCGGGAACCATGTGGTTGGGAAGCAAGCTTCTTACCACACAGTCACTCCTGTGTGTGTGTGTGTGTGTGTGTGTGTGTGTGTCTGTGTGTGTGTGACATAAATATTTTTATCTGTGTATTAAATTTTTTTTTTTTTTTAACCACTGCTAACTCGAACCTTCCACCCTCAAGTTCGGTCCACCATTAATTTTCTCCTTTCCCCTCTCCCCACCTGCTAGTTTTGGTCACCTCTAATTTGTCCATTCTGAAACACTGATATCTGGCAATTTAGTTATTTAATGGTCGGTTTTTAAAGCTAACCTTTGCAACTTGACACCTCTGTTTCGTCCACTCTCTCTCTCTCTTCCTCCTCCTCCTCCTCTGTTGTAAGGTCACTATAAATGACGTATCATCTATCTACCTATCTATCTATCTAATTCAGTCTTACTGCCTCTCCCCTGTTATTGTATACATGCTTGTGTTCTCTCATGTACACTGTCCTCGCTGTCTCTCGTTCTGTCTATCAGTCTCCCTCTTTCTTTGTCTGTGTCTTTCTCTTTCTTTGCTTGTCTATGTCTCTCTTTCTCGTCAGTAGTCGGGTCATTATAAAAAATATGACATCCTTTCATCTGTCTCCGTCTCACTCCCCCTCCTCCGTCTGCTTCCCATTTAATCCTACTTTTCGTCATGCCTCCTCCTCTCCTGTTATAGGTGCATACTTACTGATCTTAACTAACACATTCTATTTACTCCCTGCCTCCTCCTCTCTCTCTCTCTCTCTCTCACATCACATCACCATTACATACACATACATATGCATTCATACATGCGCCTACACACACACACATTCACATACTCAATCTTTCTTGCATTCATTCACATTTGTTCGTCATTGTATAAAACCGTGTTCTCATCAACTTTTGTTTTTACAATTCACAGCGTCCCATTGGCGAGGCACTAAAAGATAGCCTTATGACACATTCTTTTATTTTTTACTCATTTCATTCATTGCACTGTGGCCATGCTGGGGCACTGTCTCGAAGAAATTTTTTATTTTGACTGAATCAACACCAAACCTTTTTTTTTTTTTTAGATTTTAAAGTCTTATACTTATTCTATCGGTGTATTTTGCCGAACCACTATGTTACAGGGATTTAAACGAATTAACTGGTTATCAACTCGTAGTGGTGGTAGAGGTCTCTCTCTCTCTCTCACCCCCCCCCCATCGTCGTCGTCGTCATCATCATCATTGTTCTAACATCCACTTTTCCATGGTTCCATTAATTATATGAAATTTGTGTTGAAGTAGATTTTCCTATGACCAGATGGTCTTCTTGTCACAAATCCTCGCCCATTTACATGTAAAATAATCTTTTTCTTTCTTTTCTGTTTGGCTGCACCTGCGGAAATGTGATAGTTTATTGAAAATTTTAAAATTTTGGTGTATTGATGTAGTTTTCCATGCTGAATCTCAGGAGATATTTCACTTTTTCCCCGAAAAAAAAAATAGTTATAGAGGTTTAAAGTTTAATAATTTTTACCCAGTTAGAAAGCAGGATTTGGAAGCTATCATTTTGTGCATGACAACACGTGTTGTCAACTGTAAACAAATGAAATATTGGTGGAATTCTGCTTTACGTACCCCCTATAACCACTCGTAACTTTTTATTTTCTGGGAGCCTGTCGTATATATGTATATATATATATATATATATATATATATATATGTGTCTGTGTTTGTCCCCCTAGCATTGCTGGTGTGTTTATGTCCCTGTTACTTAGTGGTTCGACAAAAGAGACCAATAGAATAAGTACAAGGCTTACAAAGAATAAGTCCCAGGGTCGATTTGCTCGACTAACGGCGGTGCTCCAGCATGGCCGCAGTCAAATGACTGAAACAAGTAAGAGTATAATAACATAAATAATATATAAATATATGCATGTATCCATACATATATGTACATACCAACATCTATATGCATATATGGGTACAGGACATCCCAAAAATAAACGTTAAACACAATAAGAAACGAAAACATAAAAACGTAAACAGAAAACGAACTTTTTCGAACAACGAAAAAAACAAAGAGAAACGAGACATGCAACATAAAGAATATTACCCTTCTTCAGTTGTCCCTGCTCCATCTCCTCCACGTTTCGAAGGGAAGGACAATACGCGACTTGATAGATCGCTGACCACTACATTTATATTTTTTTCTCCTTGCTTCTCTCCTTATTTCTTTCTGTGTTCTTTTCTGTGGAAGAGCGTAGGCTTGAAATGTCAAAGACTTTCTCTATTCCCGAGCGTTAAACTAATACATTCATTTGTTGTTTACACCACCTGTCTTCGTCTGTTGTTTTTTTCGTAAATTCTCCCATTTACATATATATATATATATATATATATATATATATATCTAAAGAGCAGAGGTTGTATATGTGAGTGTATGTTTTGTTGTGTCTAGGGAGAGTCATTATGCTAATATTATTATATTAATACACACACTGGTTCAGTTCCACTCCTTTATCAGTGAATCAGTTAAACATCTAACCAACCAACTAACTAAATATTTATTTAAGGTGTTGGTTAAACAATTGATTGTTTGTCTATCAAAGTTCTTTTGTTCTTCTTCACAACCATCTCAATTTGGTGTCAGATGCAACGACTTATTGCATCGAAGTTGTGGGTCTGTACACACTCAGTTCAAATCCTACCAACATCAACTTTGACAGTGACAAGTCCCTTAACCCCTTGGAGGTAGTTGGGGTACTGCAGCAAAAAAAAGCCTAGTGGAGCCCATCCTTTTCCAGGCTAAACTCATTTCTACAGGTGAGCGGACTGAAATGTTTTGTTCAAGAACACATCACCCAGTCCAGGGATTGAAACCACAAACTTACAATTGTGACTCCAGCACCCTATCCACTAAGTGACCTACTTCCACTAGTGGTACTCATTTCTACACTGGAGCAATGTGAAATGAAGTGTCTTGCTCAAGAACACAATGCATTGCCTAGTCTAGGAATTGAAACCACATTCTTAGGATTGTGAGTCTAACACCCTAACCACTAAGCTACACGCCTCCATTTTATATTTACTCAATTGGGGAGGTGGGGTCGATAATCTAAAGTACCACTCAGGTACTGCAGTTGATGGTACTCACTACTGTGTCCCCGCCCACTTGAAATTGCTAGTACTAGTTTTACTTGTTTTATAAACAATTAGCGTTTTTGGTTATCACTAAGAGAAACAATTAGTCTTGATAGCAACACCCTAAATTATAGTTTTCGTTAATTACTATATTTCCAATTATGAAACAGGTCATCGTTTTATCTTCCTGTCCTTCTTTCTCTGAACTTCCTTTTGAATTAACTGGAATTTCATAATGATTGGAGGGAAAATTTATATTTTGTGTGTGTATGTGTGATTGCTTGCATGTGTGTGTGTATATGTATGTATGTGTATATCTGTATCTTTGTGTGTTTATGTATGCAAATATATGTAGCTATGACTATGATGTGTCATGCCATGTGTATGTGTGCATAATGAGTAATAGCTGTGTGTATGTGTGTATGTGTACATACGCACTTATGTGTACATACGCACTTGTGTGTACTGTGTTCCAATGACCTAGTGGTACACTGATGAAGATAACTATAATTTGCTTAACCCATTACCTACCAGTGATCTCATATATGAGATCACTTAAAAATTAAAAATTTCGTAATTATCTGTCAATATTTGCTATATCTACTAGGTATATTTCTCTGATATTCAAATGAGGTTTGCTAATTTTTCACTCAATATCTCGCTTATTTCTATTTAAAATGTTATTTTGAAATGTTATTTTGATCCTTCCAGTGTGTTTCTAAGGCTGTTTTATGCTAGAAATCAAAGTTTCATAAAAAAAATTCCAGTTAATAAAATTATGGGAGATAATGGGTTAATAAGTTTTCATGTTAAATAGTTATTAATTGGAAAAACACATGTTTCTGTCTATGCTAATATTTCTGTGTGTGTGTATGTGTATGTGTTTGTGTACATCTGTGTATATACCTATGTTAGTGTTGTCTGTCTGTGCATATACATATGTTTGAGTCTATACCAGTGTGTGTGTGTGTGTGTGTGTGTGTGTGTGTGTGTGTGTGTGTGTGTGTGTGTGTGTGCGCGCTTATATCTGTTTGTGTGCGTGTGTTTCAACTGTATCAAAGAGGAAAAAAAACAAAAACAAAAGCATTCTAAACATTCGGACACTAACAGGACACCATATCTCATCCACCAGGTCCGAAACATTATTGATGATGATCCCAGAAAATCAATGAAGGTCATCACCAACAATCTTTTGTTGGCATTGGTTGACCTGGCTTGGTCTAAAGCAGAAGACATTGGCACAAAGTGCCATGCCATAGGATTGAACTCAAAACCATCCAGTTGCAAAGTGACTCTCTCAACTACAAGGCCATGCTTGTGTCTTTGTGCACACAAATACATGTGCATATTTGTGTGTGTGTGTGTGTGCACGCGCATACAATAAATATCCTAAGATTAAATCCATTGATTTATCTAATTCCTGAAAGCAACCAATCTGAAATCTGCATGCAAGAAGAATATTTCCTGATAAGCCGCACAAATCATCCAAGAGCTATAAATGATATCTCTTTGCCCCTGCTTTACACAGAAATGACTAATCTGTCTGTTTGTCAACTGACAAATCTTTTTATCTGAATAACGGAGGAGTGCTGAGTACACAATGGACACGTGTGCCTGTGAAACTATATACACTTGAGGAAGTGTGTGCACACATACATGCATGCACACTCACATGCATGCGCGAGGGGGTGGCTGAAAAGTTCCTGGCCTTATGGTTGTTGTGAAAGGCCTGGTTGGAGGCCCAGCCTTCCGAGTTCTTTTCCAGGGCTTAGAAAAACTGAAGGACTGCTGCAATAAGTGTGTACATCTGAGAATGGAATATTCTATTATTTTTTTTTTATTCTTTTACTTGTTTCAGTCATTTGGCTGTGGCCATGCTGGAGCAAATCGACCCCAGGACTCATTCTTTGTAAGCCTAGTACTTATTCTATTGATCTCTTTTGCTGAACTGCTAAGTTACGGGAACATAAACACGCCAGAATCAGTTGTCAAGTGATGTTTGGGGGGAACAAACAGTGACTCACAAACATATACATTTGACTTTCGCCATGCTGGAGCACCGCCTTTAGTCAAGCAAATTGACCCCAAGACTTGTTCCTTGTAAGCTACTTGGTCCTTATATCCCTTTCTGAATTTTAAAATTTGATTATTTATTATACACAGTGGCTGTGTGGTAAGTAGCTTGCTTACCAACCACATGGTTCTGGGTTCAGTCCCACTGCGTGGCACCTTGGGCAAGTGTCTTCTACTATAGCCTCGGGCCAACCAAAGCCTTGTGAGTGGATTTGGTAGACGGAAACTGAAAGAAGCCTGTCGTATATATGTGTATATATATATATATATATATATGTATGTGTGTGTATATGTTTGTGTGTCTGTGTTTGTCCCCCCACCATCGCTTGACAACCGATGCTGGTGTGTTTACGACCCCATAACTTAGCGGTTCGGCAGAAAGAGACTGATAGAATAAGTACTAGGCTTACAAAGGAATAAGTCCTGGGGTCGATTTGCTCGACTACAGGTAGTGCTCCAGCATGGCCGCAGTCAAATGACTGAAACAAGTAAAAGAGTAATATAATAAAATTTAAATTTTGCTAAATTTAGATATACATTTTACCCCCTGTACCCTTAATGCCCATTTAGATCTCATTGTGACCTCCTTTGTTTTCTATTTTAGGCCCCTTTTAACTGATAATAATAAAATAGTTTGTCACCCCTACCCTCCCTCTTTCTGGGCATATACCACTAGGTGTAGGAGTGGCTGTGTGGTATGTAGCTTGCTTACGAACCACATGGTTCTGGGTTCAGACGAATTCATATTTCAACAAAATGACATCAGGAGTTCTCTCTCCTGCTTATCGTTTATACAGATGTAACAAAGAACAAAAAAAAAAAACACCCATCCGCCAAAATTTAATGAGTTCAAGCCACTCACCCAATGAGTATTTCTGCCAAATTTGGCAAAAATCTGTTCAGCCATTTTCAAGTAATTTTGCAAACACACAGACAAAGACGAGCGACTGCAATACCCTGCTTTTTCTTACACGTGCAGGGTAATAATAGTAATAATAATCCTTTCTCCTAAAAGCATAAGGCCTGAAATTTGGTGGGAGGGACCAGTCGATTACATCAACCCCAGTGTTTCACTGGTACTTAATTTATTGACCCTGAAATTTCGGGCCTTTTGGCTATAGTAGAAAGGATCATTATTGTTTTTATTAATAAGGCAGTGAGTTGGCAGAATTGTTACAAGGCGGTGAGTTGGCAGAAACGTTAGCACGCCGGGCGAAATGCTTAGCGATATTTTGTCTGCCGGTACGTTCTGAGTTCAAATTCCACCGAGGTCAACTTTGCCTTTCATCCTTTCAGGGTCGGTAAATTAAGTACCAGTTAAGCACTGAGGTCGATGTAATCGACTTAATCCCTTTATCTGTCCTTGTTTGTTCCTTCTATGTTTAGCCCCTTGTGGGCAGTAAAGAAATAAGAAACATTAGCACGCTGGGCGAAATGCTTAGCGGTATTTCGTCTGCCGCTACGTTCTGAATTCAAATTCCACCGAGGTCGACTTTGCCTTTCATCCTTTCAGGGTCGATAAATTAAGTACCAGTTAAGCACTGAGGTCGATGTAATCGACTTAATCCCTTTGTCTGTCCTTGTTTGTCCCTTCTGTGTGTAGCTCCTTGTGGGCAGTAAAGAAATAGGAATCGTTAGCATGCCAGACATTAAGGCAATGACCTATGTATCTGGCCATGAGGAAGGTGTGAGTATTTGACTCGCATAACAGCCATATCCTTGAATGATTAAATAAATGTATGAACAAACTTCGGTGAATGCAGTGCTAGAGTTACCATTGTGCTTAGGAGTGCTTAAGCATAGGGCCCAGGGTGGGGGCTCATCTTCCTGCCCCCAAGATTTTTTTACGATAAATTTTCCAATTGTCAAACATTCAAATGTTATTCCTAAAACTTATAAAGGTGAAATTAATAACGAGAACACTTTTACACCTTATTTTATTTTTAACATAAAGAGGCCAAGTAAGGGTCCTCATATGTAATGGGTCTCCAAGGGCCTCATTTGTGCTAAATCTGGCACTGGCTGCATGAGTTGAGTATTATGTATCACCCTGCATCTTTTCTTTACAAAACAGTAACATTTTGGGAAGAGAGAGAGAGAGAGAGGGGGGGATGTATTTGGTGATACATTCTATCAGAATGAGTCAGTCTCTGAACAAAGCTGTTGTGGTTTAGTTTTACCAGCAGGAAAAACAAAAGTGAGACTCAAGAGGGTAGAGTTCCATGTCAGAACCACTTGTCATATAATATAATTAGATGTGAGTGCGTGTGTGTGTATATTCATGCAAACTGCATCTGGAGGCAAGGCTTCGCTTCTGCAGTTGTGGGGAGTGTGGAGTCATCCTTTGATAACCATTATTCATAGGTCTGTTCCAACCTGGGATGGTTGTGTCTGTCCAGGTCCCATCTAAGGGCTAAATAGATTTCCAAGGGAAAGAGGAGCCACCCCACTGCCTCCATGTTTTTTTTCACAAAACTGTGGGGAAGGCAGCTCTTCTAGAAGAAAGATGCTCTGATATAAATCTTTTAGTTGAAATGGTAGGAGTCATGTTGCAATGCTTGTCACTGGAACCTACTATGGCAACCGAGAGAGTAGCAAAGATGTTGTGCAAACTCTTGTCACTTAAATCCAATGACACTACAAATGTCTCATTATCCATTTCATTTTTCTTGCATGTGAGATGGCTATCATATGACAAGACGAAGCAATCACTATCATGTGTATATATATATATATATATATAGAATGTTCTCTAAGTAGAATGTTTTCTATGTGGCTTGTGTGTTTTCTCGTCTCTGTTTTGTTTGCAATGTCCTGTACCCAGATATGCCCCTATACATACAGGTGGATGTCGGTATGCACATACCTGTACGTATATATGCATATACTCATTTACCATTTGTTATATATATATATATATATATATATATATATAATGTATGAATACCCATCAGAGTGTAAGTATCTTGAGAGAAAAGCTGAACATTAGAAGCATCAGTTGTGGTGTGCAAGAGAGACGATTGCGCTGGTATGGACATGTGGTGAGAATGGATGAGGATAGCTGCGTGAAAAAGTGCCACACCCTAACAGTTGAGGGAACCCGTGGAAGAGGTAGGCCCAGGAAGACCTGGGCTGAGGTGGTGAGGCAAGACCTTCGTACATTGGGCCTCACCGAGGCGATGACTACTGACAGAGACCTTTGGAAATGTGCTGTGCGTGAGAAGACCCGGCAAGCCAAGTAAGATCGTTGCCAATGCCCCTGGACTGGTTCTTGTGCGGGTGGCACATGAGATGCACCATTTTGAGCGTGGCCGTTGCCAGTACCGCCTGACTGGCTCCCGTAGGATTTTCGAGCGAGATCGTTGCCAGTGCCCCTGGACTGGCTTGTGCGGGTGGCACATAAAAGACACCATTTCGAGCGTGGCCGTTTTCGTGCGGGTGACACGTAAAAGCAACCACTACACTCTCTGAGTGGTTGGCGTTAGGAAGGGCATCCAGCTGTAGAAACTCTGCCAAATTAGACTGGAGCCTGGTGTTGCCATCCGGTTTCACCAGTCCTCAGTCAAATCGTCCAACCCATGCTAGCATGGAAAGCGGACGTTAAACGACGATGATGATGATGATGATATATGTGTGTGTGTATGTGTGTGTATATATATATATATATATATATATATATATATATATATATATATATAGTCAATGTATCATATATCCGAAAAAGCTCACTCTAAAGCAGATCAGTGTTGCATTTATATGTTGTTAAGTGTTTGTTCAGTCATTGGCATTCCATCGGTCACTCTATGACCGGACATAGACTTAACTTCATCATCATCATCGTTTAACGTCCACCTTCCATGCTAGCATGGGTTGGACGATTTGACTGAGGACTGGCGAACCAGATGGCTACACCAGGCTCCAATCTGATCTGGCAGGGTTTCTACAGCTGGATGCCCTTCCTAACGTCAACCACTCCGAGAGTGTAGTGGGTGCTGTTATGTTCCACCGGCACGAGGGCCAATCAGGCGGTACTGGCAACGGCCACGCTCAAATGGTGTTTTTTACATGCCACCTGCACAGTAGCCAGTTCAGCGGCACTGGCAATGACCTCGCTCGAATGTTTTTTCATGTGCCACCGGCACAAGTACCAGTAAGGCGACGCTGGTAACGATCACGCTCAAACGGTGCTATTTATGTGCCACTGGCACAGAAGCCAGAAAGCTGCTCTGGCAATGATCACGCTCGGGCAGTGCTGTTAGCGCTTCACTGGCACGGGTGCCAGTCATTGAATTTGGTTCAATTATGCATACAACATATATACATCTATATCTTAAGTAGGTAGGGTAAATCCTAGCTGTTTCCTCTTGAAGAATACCTACTAATCCTATTATTACAATCCAGTATGTAGTTGTTGATATAAGATAGAAATCAGAATTCAAAATTTCTGGAAATATTGTTTAGAGAGTTATGTACCAAAACAGGAAATTGGAAATGTTTTGGTATTAATTACGATCTCAGATCAAGTTACTTGCTATGCAAGTACATCTCCATAATATTTTAATTTTGTTTTTTCCAGTTCACTTTTTACTTGCTATTTTTCATAATCCTATTACTTTACCTTATTTTATTTTATTTTATTATACTATTTTAATTATTTAATTCCTATAATATCCTATCTACCATTTCCATTTTAATTACCATCCAAATTTTCTTTATTGTAATCCTTGTTTTTTTTTATTATTATCCATTTGCTTTCATATTCTTTTTATTCTATGCTTTTTGTTGTATACTTCTTTATTTATCTAATTATTGATATGACGACCAGTGGAGGCGCAATGGCCCAGTGGTTAGGGCAGCGGACTCGTGGTCATAGGATCGTGGTTTCGATTCCTAGACCGGGCGTTGTGAGTGTTTATTGAGCGAAAACACCTAAAAAGCTCTACAAGACTCCGGCAGGGGATGGTGGTGAACCCTGCTGTACTCTTTCACCACACCTTTCTCTCACTCTTACTTCTTATTTCTGTTGTGCCTGTAATTCAAAGGGTCAGCCTTGTCACACTGTGTCACACTAAATATCCCCGAGAACTACGTTAAGGGTACACGTGTCTGTGGAATGCTCAGCCACTTGCATGTTAATTTCACGAGCAGGTATTTCCGTTGATCGGATCAGCTGGAACCCACAACGGAGTGCCAACAAGACAGGACCAAACTGAACTAACAAATTCATTTTATGACCAACAATGGTCAATGGTCCTAGAACCATGAAGTGGCACAAGCTGTTGGCTTTTGAATGTTTTTTGAATGTTTGTGATTCGTCTGATGGAAACAGTTTTTTCTAATGATGTAGTTTCCAATAATTAATTAAAAGTTCGTTGAAAATAGCTGTAGTGGATGACACGTTATCTATCTATCTATCTATCTATCTATCATATATATATATATATATATATATATATATATATTTATATATATATATATTTATATATAACGATGACCACTAAAGTGGACATTTAATGTGCTAGAAATAGACCACATGTTTAATCCCCTAAGATCTCAGATATTTTTTCTGAATCTCTCTGATTCTTTTAATGTGCTAGCTTCCTGGTAATAAATTGATATTAATTAATATCTGATTTTTTACCCTATGTTTTAATTATATATATATATATATATATATATATATATATATATATATATATATATGTATGTATATGTACGTGTGTGCCCATCTGCTGATGGTGTGATGGAGAGACAAAATAAACAAGTTTCTTTATTTCTTAATTGCTTTTTTTTTAAATTAAAATTAAATTAGTATTTACTTTTCTGTTTCTATTTTCAATTCTAAAATATTCCTCTTTTAATGAAATTCAGATATGTCGCTGTACAGAGAAAAAGAGAAAATCCCAGACCAAGACCATGGTGCTGATCCTAAAGACAAGCCACTCCCGGTGCTAAGAAAGCAGGTGTGATCATTGTTTTATTGGCCATTCTTTGATTCCACTGAACACTGAGATTCCAGGTTGTGAGGTCTTTTATGATGGAATTCTCTGTTTAAAGAATTGGGCAATAAATTATTTGAGTGTAATTGGTGTTTTTTACAAGAGAGGAAGGAGGCTGCAGTTGAATCTTGGGATTGAACTCCTCTCACACACAACTGCCAAGCCAACAACCATTCCAGTTTTTTGTCCAACACAAATGGGAAAAAATATACACACACATAAAAATATATATATGTATGTATGTATATATATATAGATACACACATAATATATATATATATTTGTTTTGTTTTGCAAATTGAAGTCAATAAAATATATTTAATGTCAATATTTTTGAAATATTTTTGAAATGATTACTACAAAGAATGTTATGGAAGATTTCCATTGTTTGAGAACCAAAATCCTGAATGCTGTTTCAGTTTATGCTGAAAATAGATCCGTTTCTGTTAGTTCCGTTGCTAATTCCATTGAAAAATGCATGAGCACCACACAATCTCATACTGTGTTTCATAATATTTCTTTGACGTTTTCAGTTGATTGAATTGAAACTAGAATGTTGCTTCTGTATTTTTCTACCAAATTCCATATCTGGGAGAAATCTTAGCTTTATTTGTTAATTTGTTAACAATTCAGTTCCAACAGACCTTTGATCAAAGAGCTTCCAGACCTGACCTTCCCCCTATTTATATAGACATAGTATTTCTTGGACTACTCCAACTAATGTCCTGTGTTTTTTTTTTTTTTTCTGAAATGGCTAGGTATAATTTAAGAGGGATTTGACTGCTATTTCTATGTGCTGTCTGTTATCAGGTTGTTGTTTAGTCCCTTTGTGTGATTTCAACAGATCTTTGTTCAAAGATGTTCCAGAGTTGAGCGTCCTATTCAGAACATTGGTACTGACATTTATAGCCCCAGGAAGACATCTCCTCCAGCTGGCTAATGACACACATTCTGTGTCTGATTAGTATTTGCAAGGGGAGGTCATCACTCCTATCTCTAGCCTTATGTGATACACATGGACTTCAGTTTCATAAGACCCATTTGAAGTCTGTAGACCATTGGTTGAATTAATAGCACAAATCCACCTTGCTTCCTCTGCTAAAGGTATTTGCCAATACGCATGCTTCAAATTGAGAGTGGAGAAAAATTTTGCACCTGACATACCAGAGAAGATAGTCCTTTTCCACAAAGTTATATATTTCATCTGCTAAGAGGTATGTTAATAATTTTCAGAATAATGCTATATAATATATCTATAATTGACTGCCTCTCCTTTTTCTTTGTCCTTCTGTGTCAGCAGTGTCTTTCATGTTGGCATTCACACTGACATTCCACTTTCTATAATCAGTAAGAAATGGTTGTATACGGCTGTGTGTTCTTGGGAGACTTTTCAGCCAGAATCTCTGAACCCCATCTGGTCCAGAAGCTTCCCAATTTGATATTTTCTCGATCATTTCTTTCAGTTTCTTATCTGTGATAGATTATATTTTCTTGTCACACTCCATCATCCATTTTTCTTTTAAATTCTCACACCCGGTCTGCTTTTACATCGATTGACACTGCTTCGATTTTTCCTTTTTCTTTTCATCAGCCAAATGTAATCCTTTCTGCCTAATGTACTCCCTTTGCTGCTCATCCTTGTCTCTTTCTCTCACCATCTTCTTTTCTATAGTTGTACGTATCCGTCCAAGATCTCTACTCTTTTACTTCTTTCAGTCATTTGACTGCGGCCTTGCTGGAGCACCACCTTTAGTCGAGCAAATCGATCCCGGGACTTATTCTTTGTAAGCCTAGTACTTATTCTATTGGTCTCTTTTGCTGAACCGCTAAGGTATGGGGACGTAAACACACCAGCATCGGTTGTCAACCGATGTTGGGACAAACACACACACAAACATACACACACACACACACACATACATATATATATATATATATATATATATATACATCTATACGATGGGCTTCTTTCAGTTTCCCTCTACCAAATCCACTCACAAGGCTTTGGTCGGCCTGAGGCTATAGTAGAAGACACTTGCCCAAAGTGCCACGCAGTGGAACTGAACCCGGAACCATGTGGTTGGTAAGCAAGCTACTTACCACACAACCACTCCTGCCTGTTGAAATGTTCAATTTGGTTTCCACATTTTCATTCCCACCATAAAACTTTGTCCCTTGTTTTTTTTTCTTCTTTGGCTTTTAACTCCAAGAATGTCCAAAGCAGCAGAAGCTGTGCAGTATGAGATCATTCAGGTCTGTTATATTTTGAACATAGATTTTTGTTAACAGTTCATACACCTTTTTTTGATTCCTCTCACAGCTGGTTAGTCATTTTCGCTAGTTTGTGTCTTACTTATGCATTTTAGTAAATTCCTCCTCTCCTTCTCTGTAACATTTTCCCCTTCAACAAATTTAAATTTATTTACATTATTTACATTCGAAGGATATTTGTCCTCATCTTGTTTGTTGTTAACACAACATTTCAGCTGATATTCCCTTCAGCCTTCATCAGGTGTCTTGAGATTTTGAACCTGGGTTCTCATTCCTAAGGTATTTTTCAATGTTATTATCGTTATTCAGCTCACTGTCTAGAATCGAACTCGGAATCCTGGGGTTAGTAGCCCGCACTCTTAACCACTGTGCCATATGCCCGTGAGCGTAGTGGTTAAGAGCTCGGACTACTAACCCCAAGATTCCAGGCAGTGACCTGAATAATAATATAATAATAATAATAATAATATCAAAAAAAGTACCAGCTGAGTACTAAGGGTCAATGTAACCAACTTAGCCACTTCCTTGAAACTGATGGCTTTGTACCAAAATCTGAAGTCACTATTATTAAGGTAACAAGCTTGCAGGGTCGTTAGCATACTGGACAAAATTCTTAGCAGCATTTTGTTTGTCTTTGTATTTCTGAGTTCAAATTCTACCCAGGTCAACTTTGCCTTTCATCTTTTTTGGGGTTGCTAAAAGAAGTAGGGTCAATGCATTTGATGAGACTTTTCCCTTAAAATTTTAGACATTGTGTTCTTTGTAGAAGGAATTATTTGTTATTATTAATATCCCTCCAAAATTGTTGGCTTTAATATTAATATCCCTCCAAAATTATTAAGAATTATTATTATTACTCTTATATATTGTGTGAAATCTATTGATTTCTTACAATACATAAATAATAATTATTTTTTAAAATATTTAAAATATTATTATGAAAATCAATATTAATGTAAAACAAAAAAAAGGAAAATCAATAATTTTGTTATACTATTGTATTGTTTAATGTTCAGAATCTATTTATTGATCTATGCAGTTTTTCAACTGAACTATATTTTTCCTACTCTACCATCACCACCACCACCACAAACAACGACAACAACTGCTCATATTTTCTTTTTCTTATATCTGAATGTAACAGAATATTAAAAATTATTCATTAAACTTTAGTTTAATGCTTATTTGTAATTTAACTATTCAATAAATATTAAAAAGATTAAATCTAATTCTTTTTTTTGAATATTTTAAGCAATAAATGTCTGATGCTGAGAACAATCTTAATATTTCCTCTAACTATTTATATTTCAATATGGCTTCCTCCATTGCTCATACAAACCTAGAGAAGAACAAACATCATACTCGTCCATATCTTGTGTCAAATCTAACATCATAACACCTCAAGCTTATTATTAACATTGTAACACCTCACGTTTTTCCTTACTGTGTTCTGATTAACATTGTAGTGACGTCATATGGCGCCAAAAAGGCATAGTCGCCATTACTGTACCTTTAACCACGCATGCGTGGATTTCAACATCCAAGCGTTCCCGCTTCTATTCTGTCTCTTACCACGCCAGACAGCGAACAAGCAAGACGTCTAAAACAAGCTCTCTCATTGAGTGTGGTCGAAGCAAGTTGTCTCTCCAATGTTTCAACTCTAGGGACAGTACATCTACATTCAGACGTCTCAGCAACCAGACTCTCACAGGAGGCTACTCAGAAACCGGACAATTGGAGGCTGTCCATTTTACCACTTTAAATAAATATTGTTGTTGTTGATCAGTTTGGAGTTCTGTGTTCCGTTCAATACCTAATTTAATATAGGAAAGTCAGGTGTACATCTAATGATGTATAACCCACTTTCCTAAAACATTTTACACTTTGCAGCCTTGTTTTCTGGATTATTTTCCCAGCATTTATCATTCTGGCAATGTCTCTATGAATCCATTCATCTTCTTTATAAACTGTTGTCTGTCTGTCTCTCTATCTGTGCTAGTTTTTATCTCACTGGATGCATGACGACTTGGACAAGTGTCTTCTTCTATAGCCCTGGGTTGACCAAAGTTTTGATGTTGGCTTCGGTTGACTGAAACAAAAGCTTGATGAAGGCTGGAACGGTGAAGCTTTGAAGTCACTGTCGTCAGCACTATACAGAATATGTCCTCTACAAAAACTTTGGAGTAATTCTTCTGTTTAATGTAAAATAGTTTTTATTGTAACTCAACAAAACAACAAACATAAAAATTATAGATGTGTGTGTGTGTGTGTGTGTGTGTTAGGTCAGCCAAAAATTACAAAATCTGACTGCATATGGTGATCTGTGGCGATATAATCTGGTGGATTCAACTGTTGCACCTCATAGATGCGCTGGGTTTCTCCCTTTCTACTGAATCTCTACAAAAACCTGTCTGTATCTTCTCTCTGTATATTGTATCACTACTACAATGTCCATCCCATGCATGTGCTGTCTTTTCTCCCTGTCTACAACAATATCCGGGGATCATCAATATGCTGTTTCATCTTGCCTCTACAACTCCTGACCCTTAGATTTGCTGCCCCCTTTCCTTGCTTATATTATAGCTAACCTCTGCCTCACAGGTCTACTGTAATCTCTCCTTGCATGTTGTGTCGTTACTACAACATCCAACCCATCAGTCTGCCATCTTCTTTTTCTTTCTACAACATCATCCATGGGCTACGGATATACTGTGGCTTGATGCTAATACTGCCTCAACCCTCCACAGATGTACTATAACCCCCTCCTTGCCTATTCCATCACTACTACAACATCCATCCTATGCATATACTGGCTTCTGTCCTCCTCCTCCTCATTATCATCATCCTTTAACGTCCGTTTTCCATGCTGGCATGGGTTGGATGGTTTGACAGGAAGTGACCATCTGAAGGGCTGTCCAGGCTCCCTGTTTGTTTTGGCATGGTTTCTACAGCTGGATGCCCTTCTTAAAGCCAATCACTTTACAGAGTGTACTGATTACTTTTACACAGCACCAGTATCGGTGCTTTTTACGTGGCCCCTGCACCTGTCTATAACAGCACCCGGGGGCCAGGGATATGCTGTTCGCGCTTGTTACTACAGCTCCTGACCCTCAGATGATTTGACGTCTCCTCTTCTTGCTTATATTTTAGCTACAACACCCTCTGCCCCACCTGTGTGCTGTATCCTCTTATTTCTTTATTGCCCATAAGGGGCTAAACATAGAGGGGACAGACAAAGGGATTACATCGACCCCAGTGCGTAACTGGTACTTAATTTATCGACCCTGAAAGAATGAAAGGCAAAGTCGACCTCAGCGGAATTTGAACTCAGAACATAACGGCAGACGAAATACCGCCAAGCATTTCGCCCGGTGCGCTAATGTCTCTGCCAGCTTGCTGCCCTTATGTGCTGTATCCTCTCCCTGCCTACAACATCCAGGGACGATGGATATATTGTATATTGTGTCCTAGTGCCACTGCATCAACTGCTTTACAGACATCCTGTATCCTCTCTCTCTCTCTCTCTCTGTATGGTGACACTACTACTACATCCATCCCGGATTGCTGACTTCTCTTCCTCTCTAGAACAACATCCGGAGGCCATGAATATGCTGTTTCCTCTTGCTGCTCCAGCCTCTGTTCTTCAGATGTGCTGTATCCTGTTCTTCCCTACTTGTATCACTCTCTGCAAGATTGGTAACATTCTATCTCCACTTAACACCCTTCTCTCTCTTCCTTTCATCAATCCTACCATGTCCCCCAACTTTAGGTGTTTTCGCTCAATAAACACTCACAACGCCCGGTCTGGGAATCGATACCACGATCCCATGACCGCGAGTCAGCTGCCCTAACCACTGGGCCATTGCGCCTCCACTGTTCCACCCATATTTTCCCAATAAACCTCAACATCTAGATGTCTAAACAAAGCCCCCACCATAAAATATTAAAAAATCAGTGAGGAAACCTTGTCAAGGTGAAGGTCTGTTAAGGTCAAGGTCACTCTTTCCTACCAGACTAAACCATAAAAAAAAAAAAAAATTTATCAACTCCCATTCCCTTACTTCTGGTGAATAATCACTCAAGTTTTCTCTTCCTCATGAGTCAGTCATCTCTGGCTGGTGAGTGCCTCAACTCTCTCCTTGGTGAGTCACTCTTCCTGGTGAGTCTTTCGGCCTCTCCTTCTTTCTGCTGACTCCTCTCTAGTCTTTGGTGAATTCCTCAACTTTACATTCAATGAATCAACTACGGTTCCTTCCATCTTAATTGTTGCACGGCCCCGTTTCTGAGCCTTGCCACATACATTCTTCTTACACACACACACAAAAGCTCTTGTTAACCAGTAAAACTATTTGTATATATACATGTATGTGTGTATATACTCTTTTACTCTCTTTTACTTGTTTCAGTCATTTGACTGCGGCCATGCTGGGGCACCGCCTTTAGTTGAGCAAATCAACCCCAGGGCTTATTCTTTGTAAGCCTAGTACTTATTCTATTGGTCACTTTTTGCCAAACCGCTAAGTTACAGGGACGTAAACACACCAGCATCAGTTGTCAAGTGAAGTTGGGAGGACAAACACAGACACACACATACATATATATATATATATATACATGCATATATATGACTGGCTTCTTTCAGTTTCCATCTACCAAATCCACTCACAAGGCTTTGGTCGGCCCAAGGCTATAGTAGAAGACACTTGCCCAAGGTGCCACGCAGTGGGACTGAACCCGGAACCATGTGGTTGGTAAGCAATATATATATATATATATATATATATTCTATATAATTCCTTTATCCTTGTTGATCCACCAATGTCCCTCCAGGTCTATAAAACATAAACTCAAAGTATTCTTTGGTCTTACCTTATGGGTGTTAGCTGCAAGATGGAACAAAGCAGTGAGAGAAAACATAATTCCGACTACAGGGTGTTCCTAAAGTCTGAACACACAGGAAATCTCATTAACATCAAAATCTTGGCTGTGTAGTAAGAAGCTTGCTTCCTAATCACGGTCCCACTGTGTGTCACCTTGGGCAAGTGTCTTCTACAATAGCCTCAGGGCAACCAAAGCCTTGTGACTGGATTTAGTAGATGGAAACTGAATGAAGCCTGTCATATATATATATATATATATATATATATATATATATATATACAACAGGATTCATTATATATATATATATATATATATATATATATATATGTCTTTGTCCCCACCGCCATTGCTTGACAACTGATATTGGTGGTTTATGTCCCCATAACTTAGTGGTTCGGCAAAAGAGACTGATAGAATGAGTACTAGGCTTACAAAGAATAAGTTCTGAGGTCAATTTCTTCAACTAAAAAAACCCTTTTAGGTGGTGCTCCAGCGTAGCCACACCCAAATGATTGAAACAAGTAAAAGAATATTTAAACCGGCCATATCCAGCCCAAATATTCTTCCTGTTTTATATTCTAACTGGTGAGATCCAGCCTCTCACACCTACCCTACAATGTCATTCTAAACATAGTCATACCATCAAAAATTCAAGGCTCCAAGGTAACGCATGATTAATTCAAAACGATGTGAATAAATAAGCATCACATTTGACAGAGTAATCGGAATGCTAACGGGTTAATTATAAAAATATAATCGGATTTTTTAGACATTGAATGGCCTTGAGGGTCTACGTGAGTAAAATAAGCAAGGAATGGTTGAGAATAGAATAGTTAAGAATATAATGGTAAAAAAATGGTTGGAGCCACTAATCCCTCTCTTATCTCAATGAGATGACACACAGGTTAAAGTCCGTTGTGTTTCTTCCTGGTGCAGTTCTTGTCAGATTTAGTCATAAAACTAGACAGGCTAGAATTTGTGTCCTGCATTCTAGGAAGGCCTTGGAATAATAAAATGACACAGTGTTTATGTCATAGGAATTTAGAAACTTTGAGAGAACATGAAATAATTCTTTTTTTGAACACTGAGACTTGAAGTAGATAAAACTATAAATAATAGCATGTAAATATTTGATTAAAAAACCCTCTTTGGATGGGAACTATCCAAAGGGGTTTTCTATCCCAAAATACCATTCTTTTTTCTTGTTTCTGTCATTAGCCTGTGGCCATGCTGGGGCACCACCTTGAAGAATTTTAATTGAATAGATTGACCCCAGTACTTTTTAGTTTTTAAACCTGGTATTTATTCTATCAATCTCTTTAGTCAAACTGCTAAGTTACAGGGGATGTAAACACACCGACACTGGTTGTCAAGCAGTGGTGAGGAACAAACACAGACACAAAGTCACACACACTTAGATATACACATATACATATATATGTACATGAGGGGCTTCTTTCAGTTTCCGTCTACCAAATCCACTCACAAGGCTTTGGATGGCAAGAGGTTATAGAAGACACTTGTCCAAGGTGCCATGCAGTGGGACTGAACCCGGAACCATGTAGTTGGGAAGCAAGCATGCTACCACACAGCTACACTCCTGTGCCTATTATTTATAAAGATTTATCAACTTCAAGTTTCACCATTCCCCTCCCCTCAAAAAATGACATTGTTTTTGTTGTTTTCTTTTTGTGAAATCTCCTGATGCAAGATCTCTCCAAAGGAGGCCACCATGGTTTACATTGTATCTTCGTCTTCACCATAGGCGCAGGGGTGGATGTGCAGTAAGTAGCTTGCTTACCAACCACATGGTTGTAGGTTCAGTCCCACTGCATAGCACCTTGGGAAGGGTCTTCTATTATGTATCTTCATCTTCACCATAGGTGCAGGGGTGGATGTGCAGTAAGTAGCTTGCTTACCAACCACATGGTTGTGGGTTCAGTCCCACTGCATAGCACCTTGGGCAAGTGTCTTCTATTATAGCCTCGGGCTGACCAAAGCCTTGTGAGTGGATTTGGTAGATGGAAAATTCCATTGTTAGAAAACTTAAAGTTTCCTGGTGACCCAACGGATCACAAGTAGTCTAGTATATATGTGTGTGTTGGCACTCCATTGCTTACGACGTCGAGGGTTCCAGTTGATCCGATCAACGGAACAGCCTGCTCGTGAAATTAACGTGCAAGTGGCTGAGCACTCCACAGACACGTAGTTCTTGGGGATATTCAGCGTGACACAGTGTGACAAGGCTGACCCTTTGAATTACAGGCACAACAGAAACAGGAAGTAAAACTGAGAGAAAGTTCTGGTGAAAGAATACAGTAGGGTTCACCACCATCCCCTGCTGGAGCCTCGTGGAGTTTTAGGTGTTTTCGCTCAATAAACACTCACAACTGCGATCCTATGAGCACGAGTCCGTTGCCCTAACCACTGGGTCATTGCGCCTCCACCTAGTATATATATATATATATATATATAGTTTTAAAACAGAAACCAATCTCTCTTTGTTGTACACACACACACACAATCTTAATTAATGAACAGATGTTAATTAAAGAACTAACAGCAATGTTTAAGCAGATCAAAGATCTAATAATACTCGTCTCAGACAGAAGATGATGGCCCTTGTTTCATTATTAATACATTATTGTTTAACTATCATTACTACAACTAAAAATAATTATTCTCGTTTCGTTACATGTCGTTACTCTATTAATAACGAATTAACTTTGTCAGGTGAAGAAGTGAGAGAAGCGTTGTAGTGGTGGTGGTGGTGGTGGTTAAATAACACATCAGAAAAATGTATCTCATCTTTCACTCACTGAAAGGCAAAGTTGACCTTGAAGGAATTTGAACTCAGAATGCGGCAACAGGTGAAATACCGCTAAGCATGTCATCCAGCAAGCTATCGAGTCTGCCAGTTCACCGCATTAATCATCATCATCATCATCATCATCGTTTAACGTCCGCTTTCCATGCTAGCATGGGTTGGACGATTTGACTGAGGACTGGTGAAACCGGATGGCAACACCAGGCTCCAGTCTGATTTGGCAGAGTTTCTACAGCTGGATGCCCTTCCTAACGCCAACCACTCAGAGAGTGTAGTGGGTGCTTTTACGTGTCACCCGCACGAAAACGGCCACGCTCGAAATGGTGTCTTTTATGTGCCACCCGCACAAGCCAGTCCAGGGGCACTGGCAACGATCTCGCTCGAAAATCCTACAGGAGCCAGTCAGGCGGTACTGGCAACGGCCACGCTCAAAATGGTGCATCTCATGTGCCACCCGCACAAGAACCAGTCCAGGGGCACTGGCAACGATCTTACTTGGCTTGCCGGGTCTTCTCACGCACAGCCCATTTCCAAAGGTCTCGGTCCGTAGTCATCGCCTCGGTGAGGCCCAATGTACGAAGGTCTTGCCTCACCACCTCAGCCCAGGTCTTCCTGGGCCTACCTCTTCCACGGGTTCCCTCAACTGTTAGGGTGTGGCACTTTTTCACGCAGCTATCCTCCTCCATTCTCACCACATGTCCATACCAGCGCAATCGTCTCTCTTGCACGCCACAACTGATGCTTCTAATGTTCAGCTTTTCTCTCAAGATACTTACACTCTGACGGGTATTCACATTGACATTACACATCCAACGGAGCATACTGGCTTCATTCCTTGCGAGCTTACGTATGTCCTCAGCAGTTACAGCCCATGTTTCACTGCCATGTAGCATGGTTGTTCGTACGCATGCGTCATACAGTCTGCCTTTTACTCTGAGTGAGAGTCCCTTTGTCGCCAGCAGGGGTAAGAGCTCTCTAAACTTTGCCCAGGCTATTCTTATTCTAGCAGCTACACTTTCAGCGCACCCACCCCCACTACTAACTTGGTCGCCCAGATAGCGGAAGCTATCGACTACCTCTAGTTTTTCACCCTGGAATGAGATAGAAGTTGTTTCCTGTTTGTTTGCAGTCTTTATTGCACCTGAACATCTGCCACAAACAAAAACTAACTTGCTAGTTAACCTGCCTTTGATGTTGCTGCACCTCTTATGTGTCCATAGCTTGCACCGGGTACATCTTATAGAGTTACTACCTACTCCTTTTCTACATACTGAGCAGGGCCATCTACCTGAAGGGGTTTGTGTTTTATCTACCTTCCTACTTATTAGGATTTTGGTTTTAGCTAGGTTGACTCTAAGGCCCTTCAATTCTAGACCTTGCTTCCACACCTGAAACTTCTCCTCTAGTTCTGATAGTGACTCCGCAATTAGGGCAAGGTCATCAGCATAGAGGAGCTCCCAGGGGCAACCTGTCTTGAACTCCTCTGTGATTGCCTGGAGGACTATGGTAAATAATAGGGGGCTGAGGACGGAACCTTGGTGGACCCCTACCTCTACCCGGAATTCATTGCTGTACTCATTTCCAACCCTCACCTTACTGGCCGCATCTCTGTACATGGCTCGCACAGCTCTCACTAGCCATTCTTCTATCCCAAGTTTCCTCATTGACCACCAGATAAGGGATCGGGGGACCCTGTCAAAGGCTTTCTCCATGTCAACGAAAGCCAGGTACAGAGGTTTATCCTTGGCTAGGTATTTCTCTTGCAACTGTCTCACTAGAAATAAGGCATCAGTAGTGCTTTTACCTGGCACGAACCCAAACTGCATCTCATCTAAATTGATTCGCTCCCTAATTAGTTGGGCTATGACCCTCTCTGTAACTTTCATAACCTGATCTAACAGCTTGATGCCTCTGTAATTATTTGTATCTAAAGCGTCCCCTTTACCTTTGTAGCAGTTGACTATGATGCTGCTACACCAGTCATAGGGTATGACTCCTTCGTGTATCACCTGGTTCGTAATACGGGTGACTAGGCTATAGCCAACACTGCCAGATATTTTGAGCATCTCTGCAGTGATTCCTGATGGGCCGGGGGCTTTCCCGGTCTTCATACTCTTAATTGCTTTATCTACCCTGGTACTATCAACTCGGATAGCTGGTCCCTCTATTGGGTCGACATAAGGCAGGCTCTCTTTCTCCCATTCATTCTCTTTATTAAGCAATCTATCGTAGTGGCATCTCCAGACCTCTTTCTTTGCATCCTCATTTAATGCAAGCGTACCATCATCCATGCGAACACATTTCTCTCCTACAACATCACTATTCTCTCTCCTACACTGTCTTGCAACCCGAAATACCTCGAGTCTTTGGTCCTCACGGCGCAGAACATTGGCAAATCTTTCCTTATCTGCTTCCCCTCTGGCTAAATAAACCTGTCGCCTAGCCTCCCTTCTGGCACATTGGTACAATTCCCTGCTACCACCGTTCTTCCAGTCCTTCCAAGCTTGTTTCTTTTGTCTAATAGCCCTGTCTACCTCCTTGTTCCACCACCACGTTACTCTGGGTTGGGAGGGGACCTTACACCACCCACAAATCTGGTCGGTGGCTTTCAACAGGTTGTCCCGCAGAAATCTCCAATTGTCTTCCATTAATAGTAATAATAATAATAATAATAACAACAACAGCAACAGCATGGAAGAAAATGCCACTAAACATTTTTTTATCTTGATTCTGTTAGTTCACTGCCTTGTTTTCTGACTTAGGGAACGACCAGCAGAGAGTAATTGATGCCATCAACCCTGGCACTTTATTTCAACAAATATGTAAAGCAAAGTTGACCCCCAGTGGGAATCGAACTCAGAACTTAAAGATTAGGGAAGGGAACCCCTACATTGTTAGAAATAGCAATGAAATCTTCCTCATACTCCATGCTGAAGGATGTGGGGTGGAGGGAGAAGGCTGTTTTAACATTCTGCCTGTGAATCCTTTGAGAATAAAAGAATGTTCTAGTAGAATTGTACTTCAGTTTTTCTCTGTTACAAATCATAAATTTAGTTCACAGAGAGGAGGATTTTTCATTTGAAATTCCCAACAAAGTATTTAAAGCCTACTTCATGAGTTTATCTGGTTCCAACAAAGCTAAATCTCATACAATGAAGTATATATATACATATATATATATACATATATACACACATACATGATGGGGTGATGAAAAGTTCTTGGCTTTGGGTGAAAGAAAATACAGGAGGATCAATTGTGAAGAAATATTTCCAATATGAAAGTGATAAAAATTAATAAAACTAGGACACGAGTGATTTAAATTGGGGGAATTATGTGCTAATTACAGGTACTAATTAATTCCAAACATTATTAATTTTGATAAAGTAAATAATACATACTTTAAACATTTCATTTATATAAGGAGCTCACTTCACAACCACACAGTTTCAGGTTCAATCCAACAGCATGGCACCGTGGGCACGTGCCTTTTACTGTAGCCCAGAGCTGACCAATACCTTGTAGATGAATCTAGATGGAAACTGTGTGGATGCCTCTGTGTGTGTGTGTGTGTGTATACATGTATGTATGTCCATTCAACCGGCAAAAATGAGTAGTACCTGTATTTCAAAGGGGCCGGCTTTGTCAAATTCTGTCACACTGAATCCCCCTGAGAACTACATCAAGGGTGCATGGTTCAGTGGAGTGCTCAGTCCCTTGCACACTAATTTCAAGAGCAGGCTGTTCCATTGACCAGATCAACTGGAACCCTTGTCATTATGATTATATTCAAAATATTTTCCTCTCAGATTCACACGTTTATTGCAGCGGCCTTTCAATTTTTCGAAACCCTGTAAAAGAATTCAGAAGGTTGGGCCTTCAACCAGGTCTTTCACGATACCCTTAACCCTTTTGTTACTGTATTTCTGTTGAGATACTCTGTGTTGCTTTCAATTAATTTTAAGTATAACAAAAAATTTAGTAAAATAACTTGGTTATCATTAAGCTAGTGTTAGAAACATATACTGTGGAAGATTTTAATTCAAAACTTTTGGAAACAAGATATTTGTATTATAAAGCCAGAGGCGGTTTCAGGCAGGTTAGTATCAAAAGGGTTAGCCAGGCACTTTTCAGCAGCCCCTAGTATATATAATAATAATAATAATAATAATAAGAAGAAGAAGAAGAAAAGGGAAGGAAGGAAGAAAAATTGAAGAAGAAGGAAGAAAGAAAGAAGAAAAATAAGAAAAATTGAAGTATTGAAAAAGAAGAGGAAGAAGTTCAAACTTCACAAAAGGAACTGGGTTGTGTTTTAAATTAGCGTATTTGATGGCATAAAAAATACGTTGTTTTCAGCGACCAACTGATACCCTTAATGTTGAAATGATGTTTTTTCTTCTTTTTTCCCCATTCATGTTTGTGTTGTCTTCGATTTTGGATTTGTATTGTATATATATCATATATATATATAAAAAAAATTTCAATTTATGAAAAAAAAAAAAAAAAGCTAAAGTGAAGATAAAAAACCGCATTTAAAACAATAAACTCTTTCAAAGAATCACCCCCGGTTCTATTTGCGAAGTTGGATCTATATTACATGCTTTAATGCGCTAAAACCGTTTTTTTTTCTTGAATATGTTCAATTGAAATTGTTGTGTGCCTAATATGTCCACGCATCTTTCATGGCATCAAATACGATAATGAATTTAGTTCGATGTTAGCAGCAAAAATAAATCTCCAAGAATTCGTAAGAAGAGAAATAAAAACGAGTTATAACACAATTATCTCCCTTGCACCGTTAACGAGCAGAAGAAACACGCCAGATAGCAGTGGACTAATTATTATATTTTATCTAATTATAATGTTAGAAATAATTGTAGTTAATAATTTACTGACGCAAATAATTAGAAAATGGAGAAAGAATAAAGAAAAACAAAATTCGATCAATAATTACTTCCAGTTTAGGCACAAGGCCAGCAAATTTGAAAGAGATTGTTTGTCGAATACATCGACCCAGTGCTTCAATATTTTATTTTATCGACTCTGTAGGGACGAAACGTATAAATAACCTCTGCGAAATTTGAACTGTGAATATAAAGAGCCGGGATACTTATTTTATCGACCCCGAAGGGATGAAAGGTACAGTCGACCTGGCGGAATTTGAACTCAGAACATAAAGACAAACGAAATACCGCTAAGCATTTCGCCCGGCGCGCTAACGTTTCTTATTTCTTTATTGCCCACAAGGGGCTAAACATAGAGGGGACAAACAAAGACAGACAAAGAGATTAAGTCGATTATATCGACCCCAGTGCGTAACTGGTACTTAATTTATCGACCCCGAAAGGATGAAAGACAAAGTCGACCTCGGCGGAATTTGAACTCAGAACGTAGCGGCAGACGACATACCGCTAAGCATTTCGTCCGGCGTGCTAACGTTTCTGCCAGCTCGCTGACTTAACTAGTCACCTTAATAACTGTTTCTCATTTTGGCACAACGTCCGAAATTTTGACGGGATACTATCGGTCGATAATTAGTCGATACTATCGGCCGTAGTTTTTGACTGGTACTTATATTTTATCGATCCCAAAAAGGATGAAAAGGCAAAGCTGGCTTCGGCGTGATTTGAGCTCAGAACGTAAAGAGCCGGATAAAAATGCAGCTAAGTATTTTGTCTGACGTGCTAACGATTTTACCATCTTGCCACCCCAACGATAATAATAATGTTTTCTTTATTAATCATTAAGTGTTCACGAAAAAAGACATTGGGGACGGTACAGAACAACGCAACGTAGTGTTAATCAAATCTTGTAATAAGGAGAAAAAACAACAACAAAAAGTAATGATATAAAATATTGCAATGAATAACTCCCCAAAAGAGGGAGACTTCCTAGGGTTACTCGTGGGGACCAACAAAACTACGCTTGCTCTGACCCCTAGAGCAAGTACCTTCTCCACATCGACTTTACTTTTCATCCATTCAAGATCGATAAAATAAGTACCAGTTGCGTACTGGGGTCAATTTAATCAACTCTGCTTTCCCTCCAAAACTACTGGCCTCGTGTCACAGTTTGAAACCAATAAATCTATAACACCAAGGCGGCGAGCGGTCAGGATCGTTAGCACCCTGGGTAAAATGCTTAGCGGCATCTATTCCGTCTTTACGTTCAGGGTTCGAATCCCGCGGGGTCGACTTTGGCTTTCATCCTTTCGGGGTCGATAAAATAAGTACCAGTTGCGTACTGGAGTCGATGTAATCGACTGGACCCCGTCCCCCGAAATTGCTGGCCTTGTGTTAAAATTTGAAACCAATATATAAACATCAGAAATTTGGGGGCGCAGCAGGGTTGGTCGATGGATTTTCGCCTTTTGACATGCGATGCAACCCTTAACCCAAGTGCGGATGTCCTTGTTAACATTCGTCCACACAATGAGTTGATATCACCTTCTGTGTGGGAAGAATGCCGGGGTGTGATAGGCAGTGAAAATATGTCGATGGTGTTGTTCAGGGACGTAAGGGCGTTAGTGACCAGTGGAGGTATCGCACCATATATGACCGGAAGAAGAAGATAATGGAAACAACTGGGACCTGAAGGACGATGAATTCCGGAGCTTAATAAGCCCTTCGTCATTTTCGATAGTCACTGGGGCGTGCTACCTTCAGCACCAGTGTCTACGAGGAAACGGGTAGGAAATCACTACATATGTGTGTGTGTGTGCATATATATATATATATATATATATATATATATATATATATATATATATATATATATATATATATATATATATATATATATATATATATGTATGTATGTATGTATGTATGTATTATGTGTGTATGTTTGTATGTATTTGTCCCCCCACCATCGCTTGACAACCGATGTTGGTGTGTTTTACGTCCCCGCAACTTAGCGTTTCGACAAAACAAACAGTAAGTTCTGCGGTCCATTTGTCTGACTAAAGGTGATGGTTCAGTGTGGCCGCAGTCAAATGACTGAAAGTGGTAAAAGAATAAAAGAATATATATATATATATATTGCCCGGACTTGTGCCTGGGAGGGTAACTTTCTAGGCGCAATCCCATGGTCAGTCATGACCGAAGGGGGTCTCAGGTATCATCTGCTCGCCCCCCAACAAACCATTCTCCGAGCCTTTCAGCGACTCCAGTCCGACCTCTCCACCTCGCACATCTTCTCCAACCTACTCGTTCCCTCCTTCAAACGAGCCCATAACCTGCGTAACCTCCTGGTCCACAGTTTCTTCCCTAACCCACCTCCCACGCTGTCGCACTTGCTCCTACCTCTCCAACACCACCATCCTCACAGGCTCCCATCGTCGTCCCTATCACATCACCGACTCCTTTATCTGCCCTTCTAGTAACATCATTTACTGCATCTCCTGCTCTTTCTGCCCTTCC
>NC_142949.1:6750311-6762811 GCF_046866305.1 Octopus bimaculoides
GCCAACAACAGCTTCCCGACCTACACAATATAAAAAAAAACTGGTGACGTTCCGACATGATGTCGTAGATAAACCACCACATCGTAAATTGGTGACTTGGTAAAAACTACATAAAATTTTATATAGGATATAAAGTTTATTATACAAATTTTAATAACAGAAATATTTTCAACAAACGTTAAATAAAAGTTTGAAAACAAGCATGGACATTTAATACCAACTTATGAAAATACTTTGGACAAGCAAAAAGTTAAATTAATACTATAGGCTCCTGAGAGGCGCCTGGAGATTAGCTATAAGTGTTGAGACGGAACCTGGCGATATGGCCTTATCATTCGAACATTCAAGGTCTGATGTTAATAAATGTTAACTAGGGAAACCCGATAGCCCTCACTCTCACAAACCAGCTGTAACAGTAAACTAACATGATAGCTGATTAGGTATTTCGTCCCGGAAGGATAGCTTATAATAACAGTGTTAAGATGTCCTTGACGATAGTCTATCGATTTGTAATGGTCACGGTTTGTTGATAGTGAATGTCTAACTGTACTAGGAAAACCCACGATTCCCATCTTGCCAGTCCTGCACAATGTAAACTAACACAATTCCTATTTAGATATGTAATGTCAACTAGTGAGAAGCTTGATGTGACCTCATTATGTTGTCAGTTCGAACCTAAAGCAAACTCAAAATGTACAGGCCTGTCATCCAAAGGATTCGATAAATTACAACACTCTCCCTCATTTTTTTTTGTTGCCTCCTACAGTTTCCGTGATCCCTAAATTCAACAGAGCCCTGTTGTCTCCCTAACAGCAGAGGGAGGCAATTCTTCACGACAAAGAAAGTGAAAAATATTATTCGCATGACTCACTGTCCTGTTTCCAACACACACACACACACACATCCCTCCCTCACACGCAAGAATCAAACAAGCGGGAGAAGGTCTCCATATATGATTAATGTACACCCATTTGAAGTTCATACAGGATTACACATGACTTAATAGGACGACTATCTATGTATCTATGTATCAATCAATCTATCTATCTATCTATATATATATATATATATATATATCCGCACATGTTCACACATGTATAGTCCTACATTAACACACACACACATACGTACATACATGCATGCATGCATACATGCATACATACATACATACATACATACATACATATAGGCATGTATTTATGTGTATCTGTGTATATATATATATATATATATATGTGTGTGTGTGTGTGTGTATGTATATATATATATATATATATATATATATATATATATATATATATATATATATATATATATATATATATAATATATATATGTGTACATATATGTATGTGTCTATGTGTGCATATGTATGTATGTAGGTATATATGTATGCGTGCGCGTATGTGTGTATGTGTAGGGAGAACAATTTCAATGCGATGTGGGGGGAGCGCAGAAAGAAAAAAAATCAAAAACGAAACAAACACTAAATAAAACAAATACTAAATAAAAACCTAAACTACTAAAACAATCCACCGAGGTAAAGCGAGAAAGTGCGAATGACGACGACGTTAGAGTTTCTCTTTTTCTCTGAGAGATCAATATTGCAAGAAAGAAAGTCGTTTATTCAGACAACCCAACACATCATCATCGACCGACGAGCTAATTATTGCATCTTATACACATTCTTTATAAATCTCACTCTCACTTACTCTCTCACTTCTCTCTCGCTCGCTCTCTACCCTTTTCTCTTTATCTCTCTTTATTACTCTCTCTCTCTCTCTCTTGCTCCCTTATGCTGTCTGTTTTTCTTTGTCTCCATCCTTCCCTCACTCCCCGCTCTCATTTTGTCTGTCTTTCTTTTTCTCTCTCTCCCTCATTCAAATAATTCTGTCTGTCTGTCACTCCTCTACTCACACTCACTCATTTTGTCTGATTCTCTCATCTCTCTTTCTCGCTCGCCCACTCTCTTTTTCGCTTCCCCTCTCACTCTCTCTTTTCTCCCCTCACTCATTCTCGCTCACTTTGTCTATTGCTTTCTTTTTCCCTCACCCAATGTCTATTTGTCTCTCACTTTCACTCTCGCTCACTTCGTAATCTCTCTCTCTCTCTCTCTTACTGTCATTCACTCACTCGATCTCGTCCCCTTTGTCTATCTGTCTCTCATTCTCCCTAGCTCCCTCACTCTGCATATTTCTTCTCTCTATCTCTTTCATTTTCGCCTCCTCTCTATCACTATTTCTACTTTCACTTTCACTTTCCTTCCATTCACCTTGTTTCCGGTTACAGTTCAATCGTACTCGTTTCCTTCCTCCCATTCCCCGTTTTCTATTTTTCCCGTCACAATGAATAAACGCAGCCTGGAATGTTCCCCGTGTAGATTTACCACTTGTGTTACTGTCCTCCGTTATAATAATAATAATAATAATAATAATCTCCTTCGAAACGAACCAGCCATTCCAATATAACACCGTTCCTCACAATAAGCAGCAGCAGCAGTAGCAGTAGCAGTCATAATAATATTCTGAGTAATATTAATAGTAGTAGTTATCGTAGTAGTAACATTTGTAGAGCATAGTGTTTATCATCATCATCATCATTATCATTATGTTTATTATTAATAAAATAATCTTTTCTCGACGGTTGTAATCAATGTTTATTCTCGATCAGACGGCAATTTTAATATTGGAACATTTCCGATATAGTCAGGTGATATTTTCCTCAAAGGAATTATATAAAATCTTTCGAACGGAACTAGTAATGCCATATTTTCCAGATATACGTATGTGAGTTTCGTTTATTTATTTTTTGTTTTTGCGAGATTTTTTTTTTAATGGTCATTTAGAAGTTGTTTGTTTAGCATAAAGCCAAACGTTTTGGCTGTGCTCTTCAGTAGATAAAAGAAAGAAAGACAGCTAGAGCGATAGAGAGACAGTAAGGGAAACAGAGGTAAATGTAAGAAAGGCAGAGACAGATAGAGAGACAATAGGAAAGATAGAGACAGAGAGACAAACAGAGCGACAGAGAGCGACAGAGAGAGACAGGCAGAGCGATAGGAGGGAGGCGGACAAAAGAGACAGAGAGATAATTGCGTGTGTGCATGTTTATTGCGACGCACATGTGAGTGGTTATTGTATTGAACGTTCGCATTTTCTTCATCCCATCCTCTGTCGTATCTTTTCTCTCCTCTTCCGCACACACACACGCGCACGCGCGCGCGCCTTATGCTTTGACAGAATTAACAAGAATCTGGTCGTGTGAGAGACATCGTGCTGTAACATTCTCTATTTGCTGCTGTCGTTTCCTCACGTTTTATGCGAATTACAAACCAATAATCACATCGATAGCTTCGATATATCATCGAAACCAATCAACTGTTGTACAATAATAATAATAATAATATATTTGCGCGCATGTGTATGTACGATCATGCGTGCTTCTAAGCACTCAACAGTATTTTCAACTGTTAGTTCTATTCACACGTTCATATATCCATAGTTTCTCACGCTCTCTCACTCTCTCTCACTCTCTCTCTTTCTCTCTATCTAACAATATATCCATACTGATATACATACGCTCGTATGTATATTCATATATAAGTATATATACGCACACATTCAGATCTGTACATGCACACACATGCACATTGTGTATACGTAACTCGATGTAAATACTCACAACTGTACCTCTCACCCTCACCCTCGCCCTCTTCTTCTTTCATTTTCTCTTTTTCATTCTCTTTCGTTTTCTCTCTTATTCTCTCTTATTTTCTCTCATTCTCTCGTTCTCTCATTCTCTCGTTCTCTTGCTCTGTGTCTTCACCGATAATACATAATTATATACACTTGTACCCAGCATGCTATAATAAACTTAACATACATTTCACATGGAATAATCAAAGTCACTTGTAATTCTTGGAGACATTCCTGCAGCTGGAAAAGAAAGGATAAACCCATCACTACCGACTTCGCTTCTGCTGTCAACTCTGTATTTTACTGACCGTTCTTGGATATATCGGCGGCGACACAGAGGTGAGTTTTGTTTGTTTCTCCTCTCCAAATAGCAGATCTGCCCTTATACCATGCCATCAGCATAAATATCACCATGGTATACCATCACACCATCATGCTATACCTCGTGTTAACCATACCATCAGGCTACCGTTTCACCTTTCTGCCACATCCATACCATCACATCTTACCACCACATGTTACCATCACCTTGTCATAAAACCATAACAAAAGGCCTCACCCTTACACCATACCATCACAGAATACCATTGACTATACCTTACCATTATATCAAATCAGCCACTTCCCCTCATCCTCACATCATACCATTCACTGTGCCTTATCATCAAACTATACCATCCACCACTCCTCACCTTCACACCATACCATCTCACCATACCATTCATTATACCTCTCCATCATATGCCATCACTCTATCTCATCCTCACATCATACCATCACTCCATACCATTCACTGTACCTCACCATCAAACTATACCATCTACCATACTCCACCATACACCATACCATTTACTACACCTCACACACACCATACAACCACTGTACCTCATGTCCACATTGTACAATAACAACATACCGTCATGCCATACCATTCACCACACTTCACCATCACATCATACCATCCACTACACCTCACCATCACAGCATACCATGCCCATTCCATCCACTGCACTTCATACCTTGCCATCTGCCACACCTTAAGACTCATGTTGAACCATCACAGCATACCATCCATCATGCCTCCTCATCGTACCATACCATCCACAACTACTTGTCATCAGACCATACCATTATACATTATACCACCACATCTCACCATCGAACCACAACACCCCTCCGTCAGTCCATACCACCCACCACACCTCACCACCACCAAACCATACCACCACTTCTTAACCACCGTCTCCCTCATGCTCTTCCCGGCAGTTCTCGTCACACACAAGACTCCCAGATTTCCCACCATCTGTCATTATGTCACCATGGAATCTCACACCAGCGTACCACCACCACTACGACGACGACGATGACGACCACCACCACCACCACCGTCGTCACCGCCGCCATACCGCTTCCATACACACCTTACAGTCATTCTGTGTGACCATCTTTCCATATTTACAATATTCCAGTTGTTCTACATAGAATTAGAGATATATCGTAACAAACAGTTGGCATTTTTAAAACTTCCTCTCTTTCTCTCTCTCTTTCTTTCTCTCTCTCTCTCTCTCTCTCTCTCTCTCTCTCTCTCTCTATCTATCTATCTATCTGTCTGTCTGTCTGTCTATTTGTCTACTAGTCGATTTGTCCTTATGTTTGTACATCTACCCATCTGCCCAACATGATATCTATCTATCTATCAGTCTATCTGTTTGTCTGCTGTCTCTCTGTCTATCTATCTGTCGGTCTATCTGTCCATCTCTCTCTCTATCTGTCCACCCCTCTATCTATCTATTTATCTATCTGTCTGTCTGCCTGTCTGTTGGTCAGTCTATCAATCTGTCTCTCTGTCTGTTTATCTATCTATCTATCTATCTATCTATCTATCTATCTATCTATCTATCTATCTATCTATCTATCTACCTGTCTATTCGTCTGTCTGTCTATCTATCTATCTATTTATCCATCCATCCATCCATCCATCCATCCATCCATCCATCCATCTATCTACCTATCTATCTGTCTATCTGTCTGTCTGTCTGTCTGCCTGTCTATCTATCTTGTCTTTACTCACCAGGTTTGAAGGGAGGGCACGTGCCCAATGCCGTCACCAGACTCTCCCTTCAAGACCAGCAGGACTGATACCATTAAATTACAGCTTAAAACAAACTGTTACAAGTTAAA
Organism: Octopus bimaculoides; assembly: GCF_046866305.1. Lineage (NCBI taxonomy): Eukaryota > Metazoa > Mollusca > Cephalopoda > Octopoda > Octopodidae > Octopus > Octopus bimaculoides. The sequence goes on from NC_142949.1 coordinate 6,756,185, forward strand.
TCTTGTAGACAAAACATGAAGACTGGGCAGCAGGGAGTTCTAGAGGACCCATATTCTGCGAATTAAGGCCTGGGCACAATTGGTTAGGGCGGGGCCTGGTGGGGTTGGAGATGGACAGAACAACGGTGAGGAGAGGATTTGAGATGAGTGTGCATGAAGTATCTTTGAGGAGGTGGTATGGCAGCATGTGACTAGTTAGTTATGAGGAGCAGAGGCCATTAAAGTAGTAGTAGAGAAGGTTGAGGGAGGAGACAGTGTCCCCTGTGGGCTAGGGGCTGGAGGGTATCTGTCAGTGACTTTATGTTAGTCTGTCTGTCTTTGCCTTTTTGTTCATCTCTCTATCTTTTTATCTATCTATCTATTTGCCTGTCTGTCTATCTATACACATGTGTGTGAATATATACATACATATACATGTATATATATGGGAGAATATACAAAAAATAACAACAGACGAGGACAGGTGGTGTAAATAACAAAAGTATATATTAGTATGACGCTCGGGAATACGGAAAGTCTTTGACGTTTCGAGCTACGCTCTTCAACAGAAAGAATACGGAGACAAGGAGAAAAACACGGAGAAAAAAAATTGAATAGTGTTCAGTCAACGGTCAATCATATATATACATTTTTATATACATATACATATATATATACATATACATATATATATACATATATATACAAACATATAAATACATTTATATACATTCATACATTTACATATATATATATATATATATATGTATATATATATATATATATATATACATATATATACATACATACCTTCATACACACACACAAACATACACACACACACAAGGATGGGCATATATGTGTGTATGTATGTATGTATGTATGTATGTATGCGTGGCTGTGTTGTAGGAAGTTTGCTTCTGAACCAAATGGTTCCAGGTTCAGTCCCACAGTGTGGCGCTTTGGGCAAATGTTTTCTTCTGTAGCCTTTGGCCAACCAAAGCCTTGTGAGTGGATTTAGTAGACAGAGACTGCCCTGTGTATATTTATATATATGTATGTATGTGTGTGTGTATGTATCTGTATTTTTGTGTTCATCCTCAACCACTGCTTGACAAGAGGTGTTGGTGTGTTTACGTCCCTGTAACTTAGCAGTTTAGCGAAAAGCAACTGATAGACTTTATATCAGGCTTCACAAAAAAAAAAAAAACAAGTACTGGGGTTGATTTATTTAACCAAACCCTTTGAGGTGGTGCCCCAGCATGGCCACAGCCAAATGAATGAAACAAGTGAAAGATAAAAGAGAGAAGATACACCTGTATTTAACGATCAACAATACACCTGTATTTAACGATCAACACTCCACCTGTTTCATCTGGTAAACACAACATAAAAGCTTCTTGTCCCTTATACTGATTTCAAATGTTGACACAAGGCCAGCAATATCAAGGGAGTTAGGTTAGTCAATTACATCACCCCCTCCACCCCAGTATTCAACTGGTACTTATTTTGTCGACCCTGAAAGGACGAAAGGGGAATTTGAACTCGCAATGCAAAGATGGATAAAATGCCACTACGCATTTTGCCAGGCGCGGTAATGACTCTGCATATTTGCTGCCTTGATAATAATAATAATGATAATAAATAATAATAATAATAATAAAATTAATAATAATAATAATAATAATAATGCAAGAGGATAATGTAAAAGTGATACCAGTGGTGATTGGAGCGTTGGGCTCAATCCCTTTGAAACTTCAAAACTTCTTAAAAGGCAACTGGAAATCCCATGTAATATTGATGTCTTGTAAAAAGCAGCCTTATTGGGCACATCTTAAGGAAAGTATTATCTGTCTGAGATCCTTGTTGTGACTTGACAGATGACTAAAGACTCCGATGCATTTTTACCTACACTGTGTTATGAAGGAATAATAATAATAATAATAATAATAATAATAATAATAATAATAATAATAATAATAATAATAGTCTTAATTGAGAAAGAAAACAAACTATGCTGGATCATAGATATAGCATGCCCAGCTGACAACAACATATGCAATAAGGAAGAAAGAAAAGTTGAGAGAGATGACAGGTTAGCTTGGGAAGTTAAGCAGTTGTGGTGGATGTAAAAGGTAGCAGTAGTACCAATAATTGTCGGAGCCCTGGGAACAGTGAGGAAAAATCTCGAGAAGTACATGGAACAAATAGGGGCTGCAATAAGGGTGGAGCACTTGCAGAAAACAGTACTGCTTGGAATCGCTCGAATACTCTGGATGGTGCTCAAAAAATAAGGGGGTGTTACCTTAGCTCACTGGTAGTGGACAGCTAACACTGTAGTACATCTCCAGCGTTAGAAGCTGTGCAAAGGCAATAATAATAATAATAACAATAATGATAATAATAATAATAGTAATAATAATAATAATAATAATAATAATAACAACAATAATAATAATAATAATAATAATAATAATAATAATAACAATAATAATAATAATAATAATAATAATAATAATAATAATAATAATAATAATTACTATTATTATTATTATTATTATTATTGCCATAATGACTTCAAATTTTGGCACAAGGCCAACAAATATGGGGGATGGGGTTCAAGTCAAGTTAAATTGACCCCAGTGTTCAACTGGTATTTATTTTTATCAACCCTGAAATGATGAAAGGCAAAGTCAACCTCGGCAGAATTTGGTCTCAGAACATAAAGACAGATGAAATGCCGCTAAGCATTTTGTCCAATATGCTAACGATTCTGCCAGCTTGCTACCTTAATAATAATGATAGCAATAATAATAATAATAATAATAATAATAATAATGATAATGATGATGATGATGATGACGACGATAAGAAGAAGAAGAAGAAGAAGAAGAAGAAGAAGTAGAAGAATGGTTTCAAATTTTTGCACAGTGCTAACAGTTTTTGAGAGGAGGGGGAAGTCAGTTACATTGACCCCGGTGCTTAACCAGTCCTTATTTTATTGACGCCTAAAGGGATGAAATGCAAATTGGACTTTGGTAGAATTTGAACTTGGAATCTAAATACAAGTAAACTGCTACTAAGCATTTTTCCCCAGCGTCTTCACGTTTCTGCCAGCTTTCCTGCTCTCTTCTTGTTCTTTATATTACTGTCTTATTTTGTATGACCAAGGTTTCAACACACAGACACACAGACACACAGACACGCACACACACAGACACACACACACATATGTTCTTGCTCTCTCATGCACACATATGCTCTGATGCAAAGACATACTTTAACAGACATGTGCATTCACACACATACACAAATTAAGGCACACATGCACACACACACACGCACATACACAGAGAAATTTATTTACTTGTGGTCATGCTGGAGCACCACCTTCATGGGTTTAATTGAACAAATCAATGCCATTACATTTTTCTTTCCGTGTCTGGTATTTAATCTATCACTCTCCTTTTGCCAAACTGCTAAGTCACAGGGATGTAAACAAACCAGTGCCTGTTGCTAAGCAGTTCGAGTACATACACAAATGGGTACACACACACACTTGCACACACACATACACACGCACACACACATACACACACACACACACACACACACACACAGAGGCACTCGTCCAAGCACATACACCCAAACACACACAAACACATGCACACGCATATATACACACACACAAACATATGCTTAAAAAGACTATTACAAAATTTCTCAATACAATTGCAATATTTAAAGATGAATATTCTTTGACTAAAAATTATTAATGATATATTATTTTATAAGAGTTTCTTTAATATCCATCCTTTCATTCATGCACCCATCTGTTTTTTTCCTGGAAGGACCATTGGGGGTAGAATTCTCAGGCAAGTCTTCCATAGGGTCCTGTCAGAAGCAAATGTCATTAGATTTTCAGGCTGGGTTTCCAACCATGACCAACTAAGACTAGGAATATTATCCAGTCACCTTTTTCTCATAGACAGTGCCCAACTGACCCTATGATACTGTGTAGTTGACAAAATCAAAAAACAACGTGCATGCATGAAATTAAAGTTGTAAAATGGTGACAATTTAGCCATCGCACCCTGTAAATATATACTCTTTTACTCTTTTACTTGTTTCAGTCATTTGACTGCGGCCATGCTGGAGCACCGCCTTTAGTCGAGCAAATCGACCCCATGACTTATTGTTTGTAAGCCTAGTACTTATTCTATCGGTCTCTTTTGCCGAACCGCTAAGTTATGGGGACGTAAACACACCAGCATCGGTTGTCAGGCGATGTTGGGGGGACAAACACAGACACAAACATACACATATACACATATATATATACATATATATGACGGGCTTCTTTCAGTTTCCGTCTACCAAATCCACTCACAAGGCTTTGGTCAGCCCGAGGCTATAATAGAAGACACTTGCCCAAGGTGCCACGCAGTGGGACTGAACCTGGAACCATGTAGTTGGCAAGCAAGCTACTTACCACACAGCCACTCATCATCATAATCATCATCATCATCGTTTAATGTCCGCTTTCCATGCTAGCATGGGTTGGACGATTTGACTGAGGACTGGTGAAACCGGATGGCAACACCAGGCTCCAGTCTGATTTGGCAGAGTTTCTACAGCTGGATGCCCTTCCTAATGCCAACCACTCAGAGAGTGTAGTGGGTGCTTTTACGTGTCACCCGCACGAAAACGGCCACGCTCGAAATGGTGTCTTTTATGTGCCACCCGCACAAGCCAGTCCAGGGGTACTGGCAACGATCTCGCTCGAAAATCCTACGGGAGCCAGTCAGGCGGTACTGGCAACGGCCACGATATATATATATATAAATGGAACAAAAACGCAATAGAGGGCATTAAAACATTCGGACAGATAGACGATGCAAAGGTGGACAAGAGAAACAACAATTAGAAGGACAGGCGAAAGAAGGACGGGTCATTCTTGGCTTTCTTTCATCAGTCATGTCCCGGAAGTCATGACCATTTCGGGCAGTTACCACCACCATCTTCACCACCACCACCACCACCACCAACACCACATATATGTATATATACATGCATGATGGGCTTCTTTCAGTTTCTGTCTATGAAATCTATTCGCAAGGCTTTGGTCTGCCTGAGGCTATAGTATTAGACACTTGCCCGAGATGCCACACGGTAGGACTGAACCCTGCCACTATGTGGTTGGGAAGCAAACTTCTTACCACACAACCATGCCCGAAACCCTGGAAGCTTGTTCCACAGCAAGGCCATGCACACATACATGAAACACATGCAGCTACAGACAAACACATATTCACAGAAACACGCACGCACACACACACACTCTCACACATACACACACATACACATTCAGAGAAATGCATACATACACACACACACACACACACACGCGCGCGCACACACACATTGTTGTCTTGACTGCAAGATTAATTGAGAAACACAATTACAATTGATAAAATTATAATCTTACAGACTAATTAACTAATTGTGGGCTAATTAATTATCATTGTCAAGGACAAAAAAAAAAAAAAATGAAGCATTATGATATTTACATCCAGACCTATTTTCCAATCTGATCTCCGATCGCCATCAATACCTTATCAATATTTATATCTGTGCAGCTTCCCATTAGTTTGATCTCTGATCGTTATCAGGTATGTCATCAATATTTAGATTTGCTCTTCTTTCCAATCAGTTCAGAAAAACGTGTGTGAAAACCTATCATCATCATCACCATCATCGTTACCATCATCAACATTGTCTTTGTCATTATCATCACCCCACGACGATGATGATGATGACGACGATGATGACGATGATGATGATGACGACGATGATGACGATGATGATGATGACGACGACGACGACCACCACCATCTTCAACAATACCACCTCGCCACCGTCGTCACCGTCACCACTGCCACTGCCACCACCACCATCGCCGCCGCCACCGCTACAGTTTTAATGTCCACTTGCATGGGTTAGATAGAATTTCTTGAGGCAGATTTTCTACAGCTGGATGCCCTTCCTGTCACCGACACTCACCTGTTTCCGAGCAAGTTAATGTTTCCTCGTGACCTGAAATGTTCTTTCCACAGAAGATTGGACACAAACAACCCCTCCTGTATGACATTGATGCTCATTTACAATCATCACATAATGTCTAGATAATGCTACACACACACACACACACACACACACACACACACACACACACACACACTCTCTCTCTTACACACTCACATACACTCACACACAAACACACTCACACAAACATACTTGCACACACACACACACACACACACACTCAGACACACATGCAAACACACACACAAACACACTCACACACACCTGTACACACACACATATGCACTCACACACACATACATACACACACATACACATATACACGCACACACACACCTGTACACACACACATATGCACTCACACACATACATACACACACATACACATATAAATGCACGCACACACCTGTACACACACACATATTCACTCACACATACATACATACACACACATACATGCACGCACACATACACTGTGCTTGGAGTTTGGGTGGGTTGGGTGTGTGGTATCTGGATTGTGGCGGGCCCATTAAAGCCTCAAAC
>NC_142949.1:6767811-6772811 GCF_046866305.1 Octopus bimaculoides
TGAATAAGGGTTGATCCGGCGGGGGTCGTTTAGCCCGTTAACATTCAAACTGACCATATCTGGCCCAAATATTCTGACTATTTTACAATCAATGTGACCAGATCTGACCTCTCATACCTACCCTGCAATGTCACTATAAAAGAAAACACTCACATCATTGAAATCTCAAAGCTCTGGGATAATGCATGATTAATTCCAAACAATGTGGATGGAAAAACATTACATTTGACAGAATAATATCTGAATACTAAAAGTTTAAACCAAAGCGCAGCAACAATAAACATTCTTCCTGTCCCTGAAGGGGAACTTGAGAGTTGGTACTTTGTTTTTAGTTTTGTAGTGAAGCAAATGAGACATGAATTATTCATCTGGATAGGTCGCTAGTCTCTTGCAGACAGAGCTCCCAAATGACGTGGTATCTGGATAGGTCACTGGTCTCTTGCAGATAGTGCTCCGCTCCCAATTGATGTGGTTAAGGTGTTGGATTCATAACAACCTAAGATTGCGGTTTCGATTCCTGGACCGGGTGATCCATTGTGTTCTTGAGCAAGACACTTCATTTCATGTTGCTCCAGTCCACTCAGCTGTATTGCTGAGTACCACTGGTGGAGGTGCATCACTTAGTGGTGAGTCTGTTGGATTCATGACTGTAAAATTGTGGTTTCAATCTCTGCGCCAGGCAATGTGTTGTGTTCTTGAGCAAGACACTTCATTTCACATTGCTCCAGTCCACTCAGCTGTAGGAATGAGTTGCACCAAGCTTTCTCGCCCATTCTCGGCGAGAATGACAATGACGACATCTGTGACATTGCCGGTGGCTTTGGTTGCAATGACGACGACGATGGTGATGATAGTGGTGGTGGTGGTGGTGGTGCTGGTTGTGATGATGGTAGTGATGATAATGATGATGATGATGATGATGTTGTTGTTGTTGTTGTTGTTGATGATGATGATGATGATGATGATGATGATGATGATGAATGATGATGATGATGATGATGATGATGATGATGATGAAGAAGATAAAGATAATGGTGATTGTTATGTTATGATGATGACGATGATGATGATGATGGTGGTGGAGATGGTCGTGATGATTATGATGGTGGTGATGATGAAGATGATGATGACAACAGTGATGATAATTATGATGATGGTAACTGATGACCATGACAACGACAGCACTGCTCCTACCAACAATGACAATATTTACAACAATAACAATGATGATGATGATGATGATGATGAGTAAGAGGCTTTTCAAACGAGGATGTTTAGGTGGTGATGCTAAACACAGGATGAGGTCATGCAATGACAATCTCCAGTTAGAAGTCGACCAACCGAAACATCTTCAGTGCCAATCCCACAACAATTCTAGAGTCGCTGGGATAATCCTGTTTATCATGACTCCATAACTTTAGCCTTTTCCACTAATCTTCTTAAACTTCGCAAGAAATCAATTAATTGCTCAACTCTAACGAACCTTTCCCTGTTTCTTTCTCAGACATCCGGTTCTTTATTTTGCACGTCTCCCAACGACGACACACTCCGGTGTGTATATTGGGTGTGTGTGTCTGTGTGTCGATCTGCGTATGTGTGTGTGAGTGAGTGTGTGTGTGTATGTGTGTGAATGTTTGTGTGTGCATGTGAATGTTTGTGTGTATGTGGGTATTTGTGAATATATGTATACATGTGCATGAATTTTTGTGTGTGTATAGGTTTGTTTGTGTGTGACGGTGTGTGTAAATGTGTGTAAGGGCATGTGTGTGTGTGTCTGTGTTTGTGTATGCATTCATGTGTGTGTAAATGTTTGTGTGTGTGTATGCATGCGTGTGTTTGCATGTGAGTCTACATGTGCATATGTGTATGAGTGTGTGTGTGTGTGTGCATGTGTGTGAGAGAGAGAGAGAGTGTGTGTGTGTGTTAGTGTCTATGTGTGACGAAGCATGTTTGATTTAGTTAAGAAGTAGTTAACAAGTTTTCTTTGGAATAACAGGCAAAAATGCTGGGTATTAATGTATACAGGGTATATATATAGTATATATAGGTATATATATAATATCGCCATTTGAGTGTGATCATTACCAGTGTCGCTTTCCTGGCACGTGAAAAAACATTTGAGCGAGATCATTGCCAGTGTCCCTGGACTGGCTCCTGTGCAGGTGGCACGTAAAATACACCATTTCGAGCGTGGCCGTTGCTAGTACCTCTTGCCTGGCCTTCGTGCCGGTGGCACGTAAAAGCACCCACTACACTCTCGGAGTGGTTGGCGTTAGGAAGGGCATCCAGCTGTAGAAACTCTGCCAAATCAGATTGGAGCCTGGTGCAGCCATCCGGTTTCACCAGTCCTCAGTCAAATCATCCAACCCATGCTAGCATGGAAATGCAGACGTTAAACAATGATGATATATATATATAAGCAAAATAATTGAGATTCAGATGGATTAGGCACTTGAGTTGAAGCACCAAAATTTACAAAATTTGTTCAACTAAAGCCCTTCAAGGCAGTGCTCCAGCATGGCCACAGTCAAGTGACTGAAGCAAGTAAAAGATAAAAGATAAAAGATGTATGATTGATGGTACAATTTTTATGTTTTAAGTTTTAATCTTTAAAACATGTTTTTTATCGAAAAAAATGAAAACATTTTCTTTGATGCCAAAGATATTCTAACTTTTTATAAGAAATGCTTCAGGCATTTTTTTCCTTTTGTTTGATCTTCATTACATAATGCTGATGATGATGATGACAACGACAATGATGTTGATGACGATGATGATGATGATGACAACGATGACGATGATGATGATGTTGATGTTGACGATGTAGACGATGATGATGATGATCATCATCATCATCATGGTGATGACAACAATGATGATGATGATGATGACGATGACGATAATGATGACGACAATGATGATGATGATGATGATGACGACGACGATGACAACGACAATGATGATAATGTTGATAAGGATGACGATGATGACAACGACGACGACAATGATGATGATGATGATGACAGTGATGACAATGATGACAAAGACGACAACGACATCGACAACGATGATGATGTCGTGGACGACGACGACGACGACGATGATGATGACAATGATGACGATGACAGCAATGATGATGATGATGATGCTGAATGCACCAGGAAATAGAGAGAAAGACTCATTGATTTATTGCGCAGACTCATATATATATTCTTAATTATTACACACTGAGAATGTTTCAGTTTTGTTTGAGTCATTTACAATTCACAGAGAAAATCATTCTTTGTATATAGCATGCAAGAACACACACACACACACACACACACACACACACACACAGAGGTGTAGTGATAATTGTATTGAAACATCCGTATGTCATTGTATCTGAGTGACAAAGGCTTGCACAACAATTTTGCAGACAATCTCAGTTGCCATATTATTTTGTTGGCACTCCGTTGCTTACGACGTCGAGGGTTCCAGTTGATCCGATCAACGGAACAGCCTGCTCGTGAAATTAACGTGCAAGTGGCTGAGCACTCCACAGACACGTGTACCCTTAACGTAGTTCTCGGGGATATTCAGCGTGATACAGTGTAACAAGGCTGACCCTTTGAATTACAGGCACAACGGAAACAGGAAGTAAGAGTGAGAGAAAGTTATGGTGAAAGAGTACAGCAGGGTTCGCCACCATCCTCTGCCGGAGCCTTGTGGAGCTTTAGGTGTTTTCGCTCAATAAACACTCACAACGCCTGGTCTGGGAATCGAATCCGCGATCCTATGACCGTGAGTCCGCTACCCTAACCACTGGGCCATTGCGCCTCCACGGCCATATTATTAAGTTCCAGGATATGACCTTTAAACTGCATCCAGGGGTGAAGGCTGCAGTTCAGGGTTTCTGCATTTGTGGGGAGTGTGTGGGTCACCCCTTGGTTACCATGACACCCAGGTCGGTTCTGACCCAGAATGGTAGCGTCTGTCAGGGTTCTATCGATGGGTGGCAGTAGTGGTGGTGGTGGTGGTAGTAGTAGTATTAGTAGCGATAGCAGCAGCAGTAGTAGTAGTTGTAGTAGTAGTAATGGTTGTAGTAGTAGTGGTGGCGGTAGTGGTGGTGGTGGTGGTAGTAGTAGCTGTTGTAGTAGTAGTAGTGGTAGTAGTGGTGGTAGTAGTGGTGGTAGTAGTAGTAGAGGTAGTGGTAGGAGAAGTGGTGGTTGTAGTGGTGGTAGTGGTAGTAGTAGTGATGGTAGTAGTGGTAGTAGTAGTGGTGGTAGTCGTGGTAGTAGTAGTAGTAGTAGTAGTAGTAGTAGTGTCTCATGCCTGGTTGTTTATATCCTGTTTGCAGTGTATGGATAGCTAATGCAGCTGAATTACTTTATCGTATCAAATAATCATGATTTGAATTATTAGTATATTGTGTTTTAATGTCAGGATTCAACGAAGATAAAAAAGCATTAACAACAGCATACAGAATATTGTGCTTGAAAACACCCCCTTGGATGGGGGGGGGGGGAAACGTTGAAAGCCATGTGGTTTTTGTAGTTTTGGCTTCCCAATTGGCAGAAATATCAAAAACATCGTTATTTTCAGTCATAAATGCAAAACAACATGGCTGCCTGCTTTTGTGCCTTTCAGAAGTAGGATAATCAAATGAAATTGCCCATTAAAACATACTCGTGAATTCAAAGGGTTAATATAGAGAGAAGTCTATTTAAGTTGTTAAGATACTTTTTTATCCATTATGACAGAAGTACCGCTAACTATTTAAAAGAAGGACCTCAATAAATTTAACAGATGTATCTCCAACAAAATGTATCGTTTATTTCGCTTGAACCAAAACATAAAAAGAAAGAAAAAAATGATTGAATTGTGAAGTAATGGAACAAGTTGAAGTATTTATAGAATTAAAACATGTGGGGCAAGAAAAAAAAGATATACAAAGAAGTGTTATTGTTTGTTGTTTGGAAGTCTTGAAGGGAATGGTGGAAGGGAGTAGCGTATAATAG
>NC_142949.1:6777811-6802811 GCF_046866305.1 Octopus bimaculoides
CACACATACATACATATACATATACATATATATGTATGTGTGTCTGTGTGTGTGTCTGTCTGTTAGTGTGTCTGTGTGTGTGTGTGTGTGTGTATGTGTCTGTGTGTCTGTGTGTGTTATCTCAGATTTATCTGGCTTTAATGTAAAATGGTTTCCAAGTGATTTGTGAAATGCATTTTTCAGTCTTTACCTCGAAACATCAAATATATGAAACCAAACAATTTATTATTATTTATCATTATTATCATTATTATTATTATGATTATTATTATTATTATTATTATTATTATTATTATTGCTATTATCATTATTATTTCATTGTAAAAGATCCTAATTTCTGAATGATTCGTTGGAACGGTGTGAAGGACGAGACTGACATCTTCGTGACGGAAATGCAACAGCGCCGGTCTGGCAGTAATTTGCTCACACAATTTGAATTCAAACATTTTGAGATATTCCTCGAGAGACATCAGTTGATTAAATTTTGTTTTCCGTGTCCCCAGTAATTTATTTGTTATTTGGAAATGTTCTTTTAGATCGCAGCACTATCAAAAAAGAAACAATAGAACTGTCTGTCTTTTTTTTAATTCTTTTTTGTTATTATTATTATTATTATTATTATTATTATTATTATTATTATTAATATTATTATTATCATCATCATCATCATCATCATCATCATCATCATCATTATTATTATTATTGAAATTGCCTTGAATGACTTTCAAATTTCTGTTCAGTCATCATCATCATCATCATCATCATCATCATCATCATCATCATCACTACCACTTCATCATATTCATCGTAGTCATGATCATCATCAGCATCATCATTAACCACCACCACCACCATCATCATCATCATCGACTATCCTCCTCCTCCTCATCTTCATTGCCATCAACCATCATCATCAGCCACCACCATCACCACCACCACCATGTACATACTTCTCTCTCTATGTGTGTGTGTGTGTGTGTGTGTCTGTGTTTGTCCTTCAGCACCACTTGAGAACTGGTATTGGTGTGTCAGCCTCCCCATGACTTAGTGGTTCAGTGAAAGCAATCAAAAGAATAAGAACCAGGCTTCAAAAGACAGAAAGTGCTAGGATTGATTCTTTCAACTAAAATTCTTCAAGGTGGTGCCCTAACATGGTTGTAGCCAAATGGATGAAACAAGTAAATGATAAAAAGATATATATATATATATATATATATATATATATATATATATATATATATATATATATATATATATATATATATATATATATATATATATATATATATATATATATATATAGGTTATGAGAGATAATGGTGTCAGTAAGACCCAAAGGTGTCAGGTAATACTGAGTAAGTACTATGGACAGACCATAGTTAAGCTCCAGGTTTGGTGATTATACGAATGAGGAGTCCAACATAGGTCATATGTCAGCATGTGTATATATATAAAAAAATACTATTGGAACTTACTCACAAGGTACAGGAATCTTATATATATACCATTCTGCCTAAATAATGAACTAGAGATACAATATCCCTGCATATCTCACGTCTATTTTTCATTCCTCCACTTCACTCTCTATTTCATATCCTATCTAGAATAACTATTGCTTAATCATTTTCTCACACCGTCTCCGATGAAGGGATATATAAAATATCCCGGAAACAGCTGTAAAGACCTATTTATAAATGTTCTGAAATCTTTCACACCCTTGGATTTTTATCTCATTCTGTAAAAATTATATATATATATATATATATATATATATATATATATATATATATATATATATATATCGGAGTGGTTGGCGTTAGGAAGGGCATCCAGCTGTAGAAACTCTGCGAGATCAGATTGGAGCCTGGTGTAGCCATCTGGCTCACCAGTCCTCAGTCAAATCGTCCAACCCATGCTAGCATGGGAAGCAGACGTTAAACGATGATGATGATGATGATGATTATATATATATATATATATATATATATATATATATATATATATATATATATATATATATATATATATATATATATATATATATGTATTTTTCTTGTATTCTTTTACTTGTTTAAGGCCTCTGTAGTGATATATCTAACTTAATTTATATTATAAACTGTCCTATAATTTAGAGCATACTTCTTTTTGGGATTTATGTTTTACTGACTATATATATATATATATATATATATATATATATGTATATACACACACACATACATATTTATGCGTAGTTGGATGAGGTGGTTTAGTGTGCTGTGTATTATCAGAGCATCAAACTTGTAGTAGTCCACATTTAAATGCGCCATTTGTTAAATGATATTCATCTCTTGCTGGATGGAATACTTTGTTGATACCACTAATAATTGAACAGACAACTATAAACACTAAATATGAATGTGTGTGTGTGTGTGTGTAGGTGTGGGTGTGGGTGTGTGTGTGTACATATGTGTATAATGCGTATATGTGGGTGTGTACGTGTGTGCATGCATACACCCACGTACACAATTGATATATATATCACCCAGACATATTACACATATGTATTATTTGTATCGATATTTATATCTTTCTACTTATATATATATATATATATATATATATATATATATATATATATATATATATATATATATATATTTATATATATATATATATATATATATATATATATATATATATATATATGTATATGTATGTATATATATCATAAACACCTACACATTCTTGTGTGGGTGCATGTCTGTTCTTTTATTAGCTTTCAATCAATACTCCCTGTGCGAATAAATTGATTTTTATCTCTTCTAACCAATTTGAAATGAAGAAGCATAGCTGAGTTGTAAAAATGATCCGAACGACATGATTCTCTCCAATAAATCCGCTACGCAACTTGAAGAACAATATCATTTATCCAATCATCTTTCTCCTATTTTTTTCATCTCCAATGCTCTCTTCCTCTCACGTTTTCAAAATATTTTATTTTCTCATGGGTGTTTGCTTTTCATTTCCTTTTCTTTCAAGTCTTAATAGAAATATCTCGGTTCGATGGGGACAATAATTCCATTGAAGTCGTTCATCCAAAGGGAGAGTTCTGGTAGCTACATTTTCCAGTGAATCCTTCCTCTTTTATAATGGTAGTATGTGATTTAAGGGAGACTTAACTGCTACATGAAGCATACCAAAGAATTGTATAGAGTTGGGGTTGGGAACTGTGGGTGAAATTTTGTCTATAGTTAAATTAATCTTTTTGTTACCATATTTCTGTTGAAATACACAGATTTTGTTTCGGTTAATTTTGAAAATAATGGTGAATTTATGAGAATAAATTTGTCATTATTAAATTGGTGTTTGAAACATAAATTAACATGCAATATTGATGGAAGGTTTTAAGTTAGATAATTTTAGAACAGAGAAATTTTATCATAGAACCAAAGGCCGTTTCAGGTGAATTGGTATGAAAAGAGTTAAATAGCTGTAGTCAGCAACAGCAGCTAATGTTGGATGCTAGTAGTGTTGAGTTAAAATTCCAGTTTTGACTAGATTATTTCAATGAAATTCGGATCTTTTTTAAAACGGGGGCCACATTTTTCATTAATGTTTTACGTAGTGTTTTTGGTACCGAAAGACTTTCAAACTTCGTATACTTATCTATTTTGTGTTATAGAACAGAAAAATATTTTTGTATTCGAATTTATTTCATGTAAAAAATTGTCTTATTTCGATAATTTCAACCAATCACTGACAAGTATTCAGTTGTTTACATTTACTCCTTTGGCTGATTAAGCCATAGCTTCGTTTTATTTGCTTTTTTCATTTTAAATTTGCTTTTTTCATTTTCTTTTTTTTTCTTCGTTTTATTTGCTTTTTTCTTTTTAAATTTGCTGTTTTACCCTAACCCTAACCCTAACCCTAACCCTATCACCGATAGAATTGTTTCAGAATCGTTTGTTTATGTAGTCGGCACTTAATGTATATTGGCTGAATGGACGTCAGTGATTGGTTGAAATTACAGAAATACGACAACTTTAACATGGAATAACTTAGGGATTTCTTTTTTTTTTTAAGAAGACTAAGAGAAAAAGATGTTTTATATGACACATTCTACCAGTGTTCCAAGTTTCAAAGTGTTTCGTTAATGAAAAATGTGGCCCCCGTTTTAAAAAAGATCCTGAAATTCTAGTACCTCAGCAGTTATAGTTGCTGCCAGTATTGTGTTCAAATAACAGGTTCGCCTTGATTATTTCAATGAAAGTTCTAGTAACTTAGTAGTTACAGTTGTAGCTAGCAATAACAGTTGATGGCAGTTGTCGTGATGCTGTTAGTACTGGGTTCAAATTAAAGTTTTGCCTTGATTATTTGAATGAAAGAATAGAAGGTCAAATAGATTATTCTGGATATTTGCTGCAGACAGACCTACAAACAAAAATATTCCATTCATGTTGCAACTTCCTGTTGTGTTTTTCTCAGGAACAGTTTATCTAAAACAATATTTTCCCTGTGCCATTTGTCTTTTAAGATAGTAGTGTGTGACCTCAGGGAGACTTGGCAGCTTCATCTAGCGTACAAAAGAATTATATAGAGCTGGAGTGGGAATCTCTGACCACAGATGAAATTTTGGTTACAGTTGAAATCAAACAGTTGTAAGAAGGAGAGAACAATTTATTAATTGAACATGATTCACAAACATTTTCCCTTTCTTCAGACACATAAAGAGGAATATGCTTGCATGCATGAACAGAGAGAGAGAGAAGAGGAAGAGGGAGAGAGAGAGAGAGAGAGAGAGAAGAGGGAGAGAGGGGGGAAGAGGGAGAGAGAAGAGGAAGAAAGAGAGAGACACAGATAGACAGAAAGGAGACTTTACAATTTATTAATTGAACATGATTGACATAAATATTTTCCATCTCCTCATATGCATAGAAAGAAATATGACTACACACCTAAACAGAGAGAGTGAGAGGGGGAGATTGTGAGAGAGGGAAAGAAAGAGACAGAGATAGAGATAGAGAGATATGATTTATTAACAGAACACAACCAACATAAACTCTTCCCTTCTTCTCATACATGTAACAAGAAATATTCTTACACACCAAGAGAGAGAGAGGGAGGGAGACATTACAATTTATCAATTGAACACAATTGACAAACATTTTCCCTCTCCTCAAACACATATGAACAAAGATAGATAGACAGACAGACAGACAGATAGATAGATAGATAGATAGAGGGAGAGAGAGAGGGGGAGGGAGAGAGATTAAAATGTGAGGAACATTAAAAGGTCTGATGTTAAATATATCATCACTGGATCACTGGCACCAGATAAGCATTGCCAGAAACAGTTGTGCCGAAACGTCTCATACCCTTCTATCGCTCCACCATCGTATCAGTATACCTCCGTAGTACCATACTATCATACCATTGAACCATTGTATCACTGTACCACTGAAGCACTGTGTCCTCTCCAAAACTGACATTTCCATCTAACTCTCTGTAAATGTTAAACACATGAAGTGTTTGTGAAAAATTCTTCAACATGAAAGGTTAAATGTTGAAATGTCTTCAGGAATTGTCCAAAGAAGTCTGATATCCCACCACTCACTCGCTCTCTTTCTTTCTTTCTCTTCTTTTTCTTCTCTTCCTCCCTGCAGTCTGTCTGATTCTGACTTTATCGGCCAATATCTGAGATACAATTATATATACATATACATACATATATATACATACATACATATATATATAGATATACATACATATTTGTGTATGTATATATATAGATACACATACATACATGCATATATATATGTGTGTGTGTGTGTGTATATATACATACATATATATATATATATATATATATATATATATATATATATATACATATACATATATATATGTGTATACATACACATATATATGTATATGTATATATATATATATATATATATGTATATATATGTATATATATGTATATATATATATATATATATATATATATATATATATATATATGTATATATATATATGTATATATATGTATATACATGTATATATATATATATATATGTGTATATATGTATATATATATGTATATATATATATATATATATATAATATATATATATATATATATATATATGTATGTATGCATGTATGTACATATGTATATACATACACACATACATATATGTGTAAACATTATCATTGGTTAAAATTTTTAAACGATTCATGTTAAAAGGCCGTTTGTTTCGCTTGGATGATCTTGACAAATGAGTAAAAACATTAGAAAGGTTGATGGAATCTTTTTTAAAGCTGAACAGATCGAAGATTCAATAAAACAATGTGGACAGAGTTAACCATATCTAAATATGGGCTTTCAAATATTGCCAAGACAAAAAAAGGAAAAGAAGCGGAAATAAAAACTGCAGAGAAACAAATGTTAGAATTTAAACGGTTGACTAACGAACCAATGTAAGAAACATGTCATTGGACAGAGGCTTCATACACACACACACACACACACACACACATGCATATCTTGTTATCATCATTGTAGTACCTGCTTTTCTATGCTTTCATGACTCAGATGAAGTTAATTGAGGCTGATTTTCTCTCAGCTGAATGCTCTTCCTGTTGCCAACCCTCACCTGTTTACCAATCTGGTAATATTTTTTTTCCATGGCCAAGCATGTTTTCCATGGAAGACTGGAAACGAACAGCACTACTTGTATGGTGGTGAAGTTCTTTTACAGCCATCACACACATGTCAAGATAAGGGTACACATTAATAGACACAGATGCGCGCGCGCACACACACACACACACACACACACACACATGCATGTGTACTCACCCACCACAACAGAATTGAGATCCTAAAACCAAGGTGCCACGTATAAAGCATTGGTGTGGGTACTGGTGCCACACAAAAAGCACTGGTGCTGGTGCCATGTAAAAAGCACCCAGTACACTTTGTGGAGTGGTCGGTGTTTGGAAGGGCATCCAGCCACAGAAACCAAGCCAAAACAGGCAATGGGACCTGGTGTGGCCCCTGACCTTGCCAGTTCCTGTCAAACCATCTAACTCATAACAGCATAGAAAACCAGCATTAACTGTTGACGACAATGATGATGATATATATATACATATATATATATATATATATATATATATATATATATATATATATCGATCTATCTATCTCGTGGTTGAGGGATTGTGGGTTTGAATCTCAGACTGGGCAATGTGTGTATTTATGAGTGAAACACCTAAGTTCCACATGGCTCCGGCAGAAGGTAATGGTGAACTTCTACTGACTCTTTTGCCACAACTTTCTCTCACTCTTTCCTCCTGCATCTAACAGCTCCCCTGTGATGGACCGGTGTCCTGTCCAGGTGGGGAACCTATACGCCAATGAAACTGGGAAACCGGCCCTTATGAGCCAGGCATGGCTCGAGAAGGAACAAACAACAACACACCTACCTTGTGATGTCATTCTACAGGGTGTCCACAAAGTCTGGGTACATGGGGATTAACACATACTTTAAGAAATTATTATTTCTTATATTTAATTGTTTATGTTATGATTTTATTTACTCCATATACCCACATGGGGATTAACGCATACTTTAAGAAATTATTATTTCTCATATTTAATTGTTTATGTTATAGTTTTATTTACTCCACGTCCAGACTTTGTGGACAGCCTGTAGAAAAAAAATGCTATCACTTCAAAATCTTGAAGTTATGGGAGAATGTGGGATTAATTCAAAATAATGTGTAATATATAAGCATTACATTTGAGAGTAAACTGAATGCTTGAAGGGTTAACTATTTCAGAGATATACTTATCAGGCAAACGGTTTGGTCCAAGGGTGTATGTTGAAATTGAAACAGTTACATCTTGGAAAACACAGATATTAGCCATTCAAAAAACACATAAAGTCTGTTAACTTCACTCAAATATTTATTATTCAGTGTCAAAATTTTAGTTGCTTCAGCTGTGGCCTCGTCACTGACAAGATTCTATTATGTCCCAACAGAACTGTATCAGTGACCAAGTTGCGGTTGGTGTGATAGAAATGTTGACACTGAATAATAAATGTTTAAGTCTTTGTGTGTTTAGGAATGATTAATATGTGTCTCCCATGTTGTAATTGTTCATGTTAACACCTTAGCATTTGAACTGGCCATATACAGCCGAAATATTCTGTTTTAAGTTCAAACTGGCCTGATTTGACATCTTACACTTGCCCTACAATATTATTTTGAACATAAACAATCACATCATCGAGTTCTTGAGGTTATGAGATAATGCAGGATTAATTCGAAACAATGTGAATTCATAAGGATTACATGTGACAGAAATCTGAATGCTAAAGGGTTAAACATGCAAAACTTAAAAGTGATGTGAGGAGAGGAAATCCCTTAGGGATGTCAGTAAACTGTTGAAATATTCAACCTGTAAATAGGCTCACCCTTCTAAGGATGGTCAGATTAAATACCCAAGGAATCAGACTAAGTCAAATTAATAATAAGGAATGTTTTGTCTGCTTATCCGGGAAATAAATGTAGTCTTTCTATTATTGGCAGTCTGAAAAGACAGGTCTGTACACAGTGCCAAGTATTAGAAAAAACAACAATAACAATAATAACAAGAACACTCAGAGAGCGCAAACCTCCGCCAAGGCAACACCAATGTCCTCTCAACGATTAGCCGGAGATGATTTTTAAAATGAGAAAATCTGAAACAAACTTGACTGCTCTCACAAACAAGAATACTAAAAATGAACTGACCACTCTCAAAAAAAAAAAAAATAATAATAATAATCCAATATCTTTGTCCAGTGCTGGATCGATCCCAAAATCTAATCAGTTTGTGCCAGTTACGAGGCCAAACATCCCTGAAAGTTTCATTCGAATCCATCCAGGGGTCCTTGAGATATCTTGTCCACGAACAAACAAACAAACAAATATGACTGAAAACAACACCTCTGCCTTTGCTAAGGTGGAGGTAATAATAATAATAATAATAATAATAATAATAATAATGGTTATTTAGTGATTTCCTGTTTGTTTTGTATCCATGTCAATGTCCTGTTTAAATGTAAATCTGTATTCGTTGATCATTGCGGATTTATTAAGAATAATGTAAAAACGAGAAAATAATATGGAGGAATCCATTAGAGGGGAAGAGTGTGTGCGTGTGTGTGAGAGAGAGAGAGATAAAGGGAGTGGGGAGAGGGGAAGAGGAGAAGAGGGAGAGATAGAAAGAAGGTAAGAGAGGAAGAGAAAGGGGTATATGTGAGCGAGGTGGGAGACAAAGAGAGAGATATGGAGAGAGAGTTACAAAAGATTATGTCAGAGAATCGG
This sequence comes from Octopus bimaculoides, assembly GCF_046866305.1. Classification (NCBI taxonomy): domain Eukaryota; kingdom Metazoa; phylum Mollusca; class Cephalopoda; order Octopoda; family Octopodidae; genus Octopus; species Octopus bimaculoides. The sequence goes on from NC_142949.1 coordinate 6,787,175, forward strand.
AAATAAAAGAAAACCAGATTAATGCAAAGTGGCCGTTTTCGTGCGGGTGACACGTAAAAGCACCCACTACACTCTCTGAGTGGTTGGCGTTAGGAAGGGCATCCAGCTGTAGAAACTCTGCCAAATCAGACTGGAGCCTGGTGTTGCCATCCGGTTTCACCAGTCCTCAGTCAAATCGTCCAACCCATGCTAGCATGGAAAGCGGACGTTAAACGATGATGATGATGATGATGATGATGATGATTTAATCTCTAAAGATGACAGAAGTTAAGAAATTAAAAGAGAAGCAATATCTGTTCTCCATTGAATTCTGGAAATAAATCCTTGAAGAATTATTAAATGTAACATATCTAAAATATAGGAGAGGAAATCAAGTTAATACAGGTTCAAATATGACTTGGGAACATGGAATTAACATTTTAGCATGCAGATTACTCCGTCAAGTGATGATGTGATTGTTTATTTTTAGAATGACATTGTAGGGTAGGTGTGAGAGGTAGAATCTAGCTGATTTGAACATAAAACAGGTGGAATATCTGGACCGGATAAGGCTGGCTTAACCCTTTAGCATCCAGATTATTCTGTCAAATGTAATCCTTATTTATTTACATTGTTTTCAATTAATCATGCATTATCTTGTAACTTTGAGATTCCGATGATGTTATTGTAGGGTAGGTGTAAGAGGCTGGCACATAAAACAGGGTCTGAATATTTGAGCTGGATATGATAAACAGCTGGATATGCTATGCTTATTTATTCACATTGTTTTTTGGATAAATCATGCATTATCTTCTCACTTCCAAATTTCAATGATGCAATTGTTTCTTTTTCAAATTACATTGTAGGATAAACGTGAGAGGCCAGATATGGCCAGTTTGAACCTAAAACAGGTAGAATAGTTGGGCTGGATAGGGCTGGTTTAATCCTGGTTTAACCTGAATTCTTTGGCATTCAGGTTACTCATTAAATGTGATGCTCCTTTATTCACATTGTTTTGAATAAATCATGGCATTGTCTCATAGCTTTGAGATTTCAATGATGTCAGTGTATACTTTTAGAACGACATTGTAGGGTAGAATATTTGGGTCAGATATGGTCAGTTTAAATGCCAAAGGGCTAAGAAAGTAAATTCAGATGTATGTTACTGACAATCTACCGACCACTTATTACTACTGGCCATCTACTGCTCATCTGTTGACCATCTGGGGAGGTGCATGGCTTAGTGGTTAGGGTGTTGCGCTCATGATTGTAAGTCTATGGTTTCAGTTCCCAGACTAGGCAATGTGTTGTGTTCTTGAGCAAGACACTTCATTTCACATTGTTCCAGTCCACTCAGCTAGCATAAACAAGTTATCCTTGATGGATGGACTGGCATCCCATACAGGGGGAAATATATGTCTTTCAGAATTCAGGAAGCAGCTTTAAGAGCCTATGGCTTAAGAAGGACCTTTCATTCTCTTTTTGATTGACCATCAAGAATTACTGACCACCTATTAATACTGGCCATGTATTGATCATCTATTACTACTGTTTATCTATCAACTGCTATTTATAATCATCTTCTGATCATCTATTATTATTGACCACCTATTAATACAGGCCATGTATTGATCATCTATTTCTATGGATTATCTATTGACCATCTATTATTTATGACCATCTATTGATCATCTATTTTTATTGACCATCTGTTGATGATATATTACTACTTCTTTTCTATTAACCATCAACTCTTACTCACTATCTATTTACCATCCGTTATTACTGTTTATCTATTCATACTATTTTGAAAATTATGAAGAATTAAGTAAAATAACTTTGTTATTTTAAATTCAAATTACGATAAACGTAAACAAACAAACGAAGTTTGCTTTTAGAAGCGTTGAGATGTCTTAGAAAGTTAAAGAAGTGATTTTAAATTCTCAATCGCAGGATAATGCTAATAATATAGCCTGAACAGGATAAGCTACCCCTATTTTGCGGAAAAAAATGTAGGTGGTTCATCTACACTTTTTTCTGAAAAATAGGGGTAACTTTGTTATTATTAATCTAGTGATTGGAACATGAGTTAGCATGAAATTTTGATGGAAGGTTTTAATTTAGATTACTTTAAAGGAAGGTTTGGATCATAGAACCAAGGGAGGCCCCAGATGGGTTGGTATAAAAAGGGCTGTAGTGTCACACAGATTGAGATCTCGCTGGCAGCCATTAGCTGCTCGAGACCATAGCAAGATCTCACAAACTTCCGGTGGGCATGCGCAACGAGACAGTAAGCCTTTCCGGAAGGACACCTATATAAACAGCTCTTAAGCTTGTTCCCTCTCTGTTCCCGCATACCTCTCACGCTGGAAGCAGCTCATCTCACTAGCAGCAACTCACTGCCTCACACATACAACATGGCGGATGATATACTACATTAGAGATGGTTAACGAGAGCCAAACTTCAAGCCTGTAAATAAATGTTATTTGGATTTGTTATCCCACTTTGTCTTTGACTTGATACTTCGTTTGACTGGATTTAAATTTATGATGGGAGACGCAAGATACCCTACAAGTATCTTGGCCAACAATGGTCTCCTGTTATATGGCTAATTCTCTTGTTACTGTATTTCTATTAAAATACATTACCTTTCAATTAATTTTGAAAATACTGAAGAATTTAGTAAAATTAATTTTGAAAATAATTTCAATTAATTTTGAAAATACTGAAAAATTTAGTAAAATTAATTTTGAAAATAATTTCAATTAATTTTGAAAATACTGACAAATTTAGTAAAATTAATTTTGAAAATAATTCCAATTAATTTTGAAAATACTGAAGAATTTAGTAAAATTAATTTTGAAAATAATTTCAATTAATTTTGAAAATACTGAAGAATTTAATAAAATTAATTTTGAAAATAATTTCAATTAATTTTGAAAATACTGAAGAATTTAGTAAAATTAATTTTGAAAATAATTTCAATTAATTTTGAAAATACTGAAGAATTTAGTAAAATTAATTTTGAAAATGATTTCAATATTTTTGAAAATACTGACGAATTTAGTAAAATTAATTTTGAAAATAATTTCAATTAATTTTGAAAATACTGAAGAATTTAGTAAAATTAATTTTCAAAATACTGAAGAATTTAGTAAAATCAATTTTGAAAATAATTTCAATTAATTTTGAAAATACTGAAGAATTTAGTAAAATTAATTTTGAAAATAATTTCAATTAATTTTGAAAATACTGAAAAATTTAGTAAAATTAATTTTGAAAATAATTTCAATTAATTTTGAAAATACTGACAAATTTAGTAAAATTAATTTTGAAAATAATTCCAATTAATTTTGAAAATACTGAAGAATTTAGTAAAATTAATTTTGAAAATAATTTCAATTAATTTTGAAAATACTGAAGAATTTAGTAAAATTAATTTTGAAAATAATTCCAATTAATTTTGAAAATACTGAAGAATTTAGTAAAATTAAGTTTGAAAATAATTTCAATTAATTTTGAAAATACTGACAAATTTAGTAAAATTAATTTTGAAAATAATTTCAATTAATTTTGAAAATACTGAAGAATTTAGTAAAATTAATTTTGAAAATACTGAAGAATTTAGTAAAATCAATTTTGAAAATAATTTCAATTAATTTTGAAAATACTGAAGAATTTAGTAAAATTAATTTTGAAAATACTGAAGAATTTAGTAAAATAATGACATTTGCCAAACTTATATTTGAGACATAAATGAGCATAAAAGGAATGTTTTAATTTAGATCACTTTAACTCTTTTGTTACCATATTGAAATATGTTGTCTGCACCTTTTACTTTTTATTTGTTTCTGTCATTGGATTGCTGTCATACTGGAGCACAACCTAGAAGGGTTTAGTTGAACGAATTGACCCTGGTACTTATTTACAAGCTGGGTATTTATTTTATGGGTATCTTTTGCCAAACTGCTTAGTTACAGTGACATAAACAAACCAACACAAGTTAGTGGGAGGGACAAACACTACACACTCACGGACAAACAAATAAACAAACAAACATTACTGAAAAAAAATATCTCCACCTTCGTTAAGGCAGAGGTAATAATGAAGAATTTAGTAAAACAACCTTATCAAAATTGTTCTGGTGTTCTGAATTTTCCAAGAAATTTTGGTGAAATGTTTTAAGTTTATATCACTTTAAGACAAGAAGTTTGTGTTGTAGTCTTTGGGGGTGGTCTCAGGTGGGTTGGTAATTAGAAGAGTTAAAAAGACTTTGGTCTTCAGTTCTGCATTGTTTAGTCTTGAACCAGATTTTTCTAATAGGTTCTGTCTTTTTGGTAAGATGGTGGTGTGACACAAGGGAGATTTAGCTGTTGTTTCTAGCAATGTGTGTGACTATGTAGGAGCTTTGAAGTGTTGGTAGATTGTGTGTGTGTGTGTGTTTGTGTGTCTATGTGTGTGTGAGTGTATATGAGAGAGAGAGAGAGAGAGAGAGAGAGAGAAAGAGAAAGAACGTGTGTATGTGAGTGCAAGGAAGCATGTATGTGTCTGTCGGAATGTATGTGAGAGTGTGTGTATGTGTGTGTTTTTGAAAGTGTGTGTGTGTGTGAGAGAGACAGAGATAGAGTGTGTATGAGAGTATATTTGTGTGTCTGTGAGAGTGTATATGAAAGAGTGTGTATGAGAGAGTATATGAGCATATGCATGTATGTGTGTTTGTAAATGTTTGTGTGTGTGTGTGTGTGTGTGAATGTGAGAAAGTATGTTAGGTGAGTGTGTGAGTGTATGAAAAAGCATGTATGTGTTTATGAGATGTGTGTGAAAGAATGTGTAAGATTGTATGTGTGTGTGTGTGAATTTGTATGTGTGTGAGTGTGTGTGTGTGTGAGAGAGAGAGAGAGAGGGGTGGGGTGCAACTACACACATATCTGTCAGAATGCAGTGTTGCCCCCCCTCTGGCACCAGTGTTACCTGCTGCAGTAATTAAAAGTGCACCGATACACCTGTTGCATGTCGCACATTGCATGTTGCATCAATTTTATGAATATATTGTGTCGTCTTGAGAGAGATTAATTATAACAAACGGCTAATTACATCATTAACAATTACCTTCAACTGCAGTTGATGCACTGCAGTTGATGCGTTGCAGTTGATGATGATGGTGATAGTGGTGATGCTGTTGGTGATGGTCGTGGTGGTGGTGGTGGGGAGTGATGATGATGGTGTCATTATTGTTATTGTTGACAGTGGTGATAGATGGTGGTGGTGGATGGTGGTGGTGGTGATGGTAGTGGTGGTGGTGGTGGTGGTTTGTTTGTTGCTGACTCATTGCAGAGAAAGGAGGTAAATATCTGCAAACAGCAATGACAAAACAAACAAACAAACAACAAAAACAATGGCAGCAACAAGAAAACAAACAGCAACTTCTGATTTAGACGCAAGGTCAGCAATTTTTCAGGGCATAGGGTGCTGGGTTGGTTGATATCATTGACTCAAGTGTTTGACTGATCCTTTAATTTATCAACCCCAGAAAGATGAAAGGTAAAGTTAACTTCAGCAAGATTTGAACTCAGAATGTAAATGCAATGTTATTATCAGTTCAAATCTTGCCAGAGGTGTTGAAAGTGTCGTCCTTCATTTTCAATACATAAGTTGACTCTTCTATACATGGTTTGAAATACATCTTGGAGAGTCTGACTCTTGGAGAGTCTGACTCTTGGAGAGTCTGACTCTTGGAGAGTCTGACTCTTGGAGAGTCTGACACTTGGAGAGTCTGACTCTTGGAGAGTCTGACTCTTGGAGAGTCAAGATGAAAAAAAAATCACTGTGAAGAGACTTTTTGAACACCCTGTATTCTTATATAGGGTGTTCAAAAAGTGTATTGGTGTATTGGGCATTGTTGCTTGGACCCATAAATTTGTAGCAGTCAATTATTGGGGTCTGGAGAGTCGTAGAGGAAAGTGGACGATATGAACCAGAAGGTGGTATTGTCTGGTCAGTCTTGAGCCATCGGTACCAGCCATGTGGTTTCAGGTTCAGTATCATGGCCAAGTATCATCTACTATAGCCCCAGGCTGACCAGATCCTGTGAGTTGATTCGGTTGACAGAAACTGAAAGAAGCCTGTCACATGCGCGCGAGTGTGTGTGTGTGTTTATACTCCCTTACACACACACACACACACATACATACATACATACATACATACATACATACATACATATATGTATTTGCACAGGAGTGGCTGTGTGGTAAGAAGCTTGCTTGCCCACCACATGGTTCTGGGTTCGGTCCCATTGCCCCATTGCGTGACACCTTGGGCAAGTGTTTTCTACCGTAACCTCTAACCGACCAAAGTTTAAAAGAAGCCCATCATATATATGTGTGTGTGTATGTGTTTGTGTGTGTGTGTGTGTGTGTTTGTGTGTGTGTGTGTGTGTTTGTCCCCCCCCCCATCACTTGGCAACCAATGCTGGTGTGTTTACATCCCTGTAACTTAGCGGTTTGGTAAAAGCAACCGATAGAATAAGTTCAAGTAAACTTATTCTATCTATAAGTTCAAGTAAAGGCGGTGCTCCAGCATGGCCACAGTCAAATGACTGAAACAAGTAAAAGCATAAAAGAATACATACATATATATATATATACATACATATATATATATATACATATATATATATATATATATATATATATATATATATATATATATATATATATATATATATATATATTTATATATATATATATATATATATATATATATATATATATATATATATATATATATATATATATATATATATATATATATATATATATATATATATATATATATATATATATATATATATATATATATATATATATATATATATATATATACATACATATATATATATATACATATATATATATATATATATATATATATATATATATATATATATATATATATATATATATATATATATATATATATATATATATATATATATATATATATATATATATATATATATATATATATATATATATATATATATATATATATGTATATATATATATATATATATATATATATGCATGCATACACATTCCTATATCAGTAAGTAAATGTTATTCTATGAAGAAAGACAGACAGTTTGTATTATGGGTGGTGGTGGTAGTGGTGGTGGTGGTGGTGGTGGTGGTGGTGGTGGTGGTGGTGGGGAGGTCAATTGATGATTATTAGTTTACAAAACAATTACCAGTTTACACGTGATAAGGATTATTATAACGATATGTTTTGATGAAGAGGATTATAACGAGTTTCTAACTTGGGTACAAAGTCACAAGGTTACAAGGTCATGATTGTTGTTGTTGTTGTTGTTGTTGTTGTTGTTGAAGAAGTGGTGTTGGTGGTGATGGTGGTAGCAGTGGAGGTGTTGGTGGTGATGATGGCAGTGGTGGTGGTTGCAGTGGTAACGGCAGTGTTGGTGGTATAAAAAACACACTCATACGCACACACACATGCACAAACTTCCTCACACACACACATTATTATTATTATTATTATTATTATTATTATTATTATTATTATTATTATTATTATTATTATTATTATTATTATTATTATTATTAAGACGGTGAGCTGGTAGAATTGTTAGAACACTGGACAAAATGCTTAGCAGTATTTTGTTTGTCTTTACGTTCTGAGTTCAAATTCCACCAAGGTTGACTTTGCCTTTCATATTTTTGGATGAATAATAATAATAATAGTAACAATAATAATAATAGTAACTCAGAGAGCGCAAACCTCTGCCAAGGCAACACCAACGTCCTCTCAAACGATTAGCCTGAGATGATTTTTAAAATGATGATTTTTAAGTACTAGTGAAACACTGGGGTCGATTCAATCAACTAGTCTCCTCCCCATAAATTTCATGCCTTGTGCCTATAGTAGAAAGGATTATTATTATTATTATTATTATTATTATTATTATTATTATTATTATTATTAAGGTGGCGAGCTAGCAGACTCATTAGCATGCCAGGCAAAATGCTTAGCGGCATTTCATCTGTCTTTATGTTCTGAGTTCAAATTCCACCAAAGTTGCCTTTTATCTTTTTGGGGGTCGTTGATAAAATAAGAACCAATTGACCACTGGGATCAATGTAGTCATCTTACCCAACCCCTAAAATTGCTGGCTTTGTGCCACATTAAAAGAGTTCCCTCTTTGGAGCAGTTGACATTGGGAAGGGCATCCAGCCACAGAGACCATGCCGAAACAAACAATGGGGCCTGGTGTGGCCCCTGGCCTAGCCAGGTTAGGTTAAACCATTCAACAGATGCCAGCATGGAAAATGGACGTTAAATGATGCTGATGATGATGATGATGAGAAGGAGGAGGAGAGTAATGGTGATGGTGATGATGATGGTACTTTGCCTGTGACCAGGAAACGATGCAGTCGAGCAAGTGACCTTCTGAACCACCCATCCACGTCTGCCGCTAGCATCTGGAAATAACAGTTCTGTAAACTGAATAAAGAATAAAGAATGAATCAGTCACTGTGGAAGTGTACCAAAGCTAAAAATGGTAAAATTTTAAACTCGGGAACCTAAATAGAGCTACAGACATGAACATGGAACAAGATTAAACGAAATCAAGGTGTTTGGCAGTTAGACCACAAATAGAAAAATTAATTAACTATCGTTTGGCACCAAACCAGAAGTGAAATGGAACATGGAAGGTTCCAAGGTTTAGCATCTTGTGTTTGTTGTGGTTGAGGTTAGTTAAAATAAATTTGATTGTATGGCTGCCAAGATTGCCAATAAAACATCAATATTTTTGATATGATTGTTAGAGGTTCCTACCTGATTGGCCATTTGGAAATTATCCCTGATTTTCATCCTGTTACTTACCTGTAATCAGACTAATTTAAGATTCTCGATTTTGACTCACTCTCAAAGCAGAGTGTGAGAGTACACTCAGTCAAGTTGAGAAAGATCAGGTGGGATATTCTATACCTTTTTTTTAATAATAATTATGGATAGAGTTAGATCTAGTGTCAGAAGAGGTTGATACCATCATACGTGGGTTGACCAGTCAAGCAACCAAGTCATGTGACTTCAAATGGGTGGGGTGAGGGTCAGTAGAAAATGGAGGTAGTGTCGTTTAGGCTCAGGTCAGCCTTGATCCAATAGATATATGGTCAAGAAATTCCACCTTCAATGTCTTATTTGTCTCATCCTTCTTTTTACAGTTTATTTCTCTGGCACCCAGAATAGAAGCTACACTCCACTCTAAACTCTACCTTCCACCCCATAACATACTTCTTTCACTCCACTTCACAAAACCCTCCCTCATCAATGTTTTATTCATCTCATCCTTTCTTTTTCAGTTGATTTCTCCAGCACTTGCCCAAGGTGCTGTGCAGTGGGACTGAACTCACGACCATGTGGTTGGGAAGGTTTGAGCAAATGAGGAAACTTCTTTGTGGTCACAACTGTTAACACTATTTTCTTAAAAAAGAGAGAAAGTAGATTTATACATACCCCTAAAAAAAATAGAAGCTACACTCCACTCTAAACTTCATCTTCCACTCCATAACACACATCTTTCACTCCATAACACACATCTTTCACTCCAAAATACATCTCACTTCATTCCACTTCACTCCACTCCACTCCACTCCACAAAAAACCTCTCATCAATATCTTCTTCGTCTCATCCTTCCTTTTTTCAGTTGATTTCTCCAGCACTCAGAATAGAAGCTACACTCCACTCCAAAAGTCACCTCACTTCACTCCACTCTCCAAAAACCTTCTTCATCAATATCTTATATGTCTCATCCATCCTTTTTTCCAGTTGATTTCTCTTGCACTCAAAATAAAAGCTACACTCCACTCCAAAACACACCTCACTCCACTCCACTCCACAAAAACCTTCCTCATCAATGTCTCATACGTCTCATCCATCCGTTTTTTCAGTTGATTTCTCCAGCACTCAAAATAGAAGCTACACTCCACTCCAAAACACACCTCACTCCACAAAAACCTTCCTCATCAATGTCTTATACGTCTCATCCATCCTTTTTTTTTCAGTTGATTTCTCCAGCACTCCAAATAGAAGCCACATTCCACTCTCAGCTCCACACTCCACTCCACCTTACATCTTCTACCAAAGCTGTTTAATGCTTCTATTGCTGGCTCCAGTCTTCCAGTAGAATCATCCGACCATGAGCGATTGGGGAGTAATTGTTCTGGTTGTCATAGTGATCGGTGCCTTGGCTGGAGGGATTGCCATGTTACTTCGATTGTACGGCATCTACAACCTAACCTCTTGCTTTGCCTATGGAGAGGAGAAAGCAGTTCTAACGAAGAACGAACATTACAATGGCTATATGGTGAGTAATTAGCTTCATTAATGTCTTTGAATCAGTCAGTCTTTTATCTTTTATCGTTTGTCTTATGTCTTTTGTCTTTTTACTTGTTTCAGCCATTAGACTGCGGCCATGCTGGGGCACCACTTTGAAATATTTTTCTTTGAATGGATCGCCCCAGTACTTATAGTTTTAAGCCTGGTTCTTATTCTATTGGTCTCTTTTTGCCAAACTGCTAGGTTACAGGGATGTAAACGCCCCAACACCAGTTGTCAAGTGCTGGTGGGGGACAAACACAGACACACACACACACACATACACACACACATGTATACATTGGGTTTCTTTCAGTTTCTATCTACCAAATCTATTCACAAGGCTTAGGTCAGGCAAAGGCTATAGTAGAAGACATTGGCTGACCCCCTTAGTTAGCAGGGCTAGTTTCAGTCCTATGCTAGGATATCATCAGTAACTGATTAGCCTTCTTAAATGTGCACGGGTCTAAGGTGCCAAGCAGTGGGGCCAGACCTGGAACCAAACATCTTACCACCTCAAAAACATTTTAATAGTTCTCCCATCCCCACAAAACACTGTTACACTTGTGACAATAGTAATTGCTTCTAACTGACGCTCAAGGTTGGCATTTCGAGGGGAGAGGATAGTTGAGACCACCACCCTGGGTATTCAGTTGGTACTTTATATAATTGATCCTGGAGGGATGAAAGACAAAGTTGACTGTGGCAGGATTTGAACTCAGAACATAAAGCGTCAGAGGAAATACTGCATGACAATTCATCCACTGCTCCATCAATTCTGTCGATAGAATTGGCTTTAAATTTTGGAACAAGGCCAGCAAATTTAGCAGAAGGAAGTAAGTCAGTTACATTGACCCCAGTGCATGACTGGTACTTTATTTTATTAACTCCTGAGGGATGAAAGGCATGTGAGATAGTGGTTAGAGTGCTACAGTCATGATTGCAAGATTGTGGTTTCAATCCCTGGACTAGGCAGTGTGTTGTGTCGTTGAGCAAAAACACTTCATTTCACATTGCTCCAGTCTACTCGGCTGTAAGTGGGTCCACCCTGTGATGGACTGATGTCCTGTTCAGGGACGAATTTGTGATCTTAGTTACTTATGCACATTGGAAATTGGGTATTTGGTCTGATGAGTTCAAGGACTTGAGAGACTAATGTCCAGGAGTTGATAATGATGATGATGATGATGATAAAGATGATGATTTTGATGATGATGATGATGATGATGATGATGATGATGATGATGATGATGGAGGGATAAAAAGCAAAGTCCACTGAACATAAGGAGCCAAAAGAAACACTGCAAGCCAATTTACTTGATGCTCCAGCAATTCCTTCCAATAAAATGGTTTCAAATTTTGGCACCAGACCAGCAAATTTTAGTCAATTACATTGACCCCCAGTGCTTGGCTGGTACTTATTTTATTGGCCCAGAAAGGATGGAAAATAAAGTTGACCCCAGAATGCAAAGAACTAGAAGAAAAGCTGCTAAGCTTTCCATCTGACACGCTAAAGGTTCTGCCAGCTTACCACCTTAAAGTAATAATAATAATAATAATAATAATAATAATAATCCTTTCTATTCTAGGCACAAAGCCTGAAATTTGGGGAAGGGGGCAGTCAATTTGATCAGCCCCAGTACACAACTGGTACTTAATTTATCGACCCCAAAAGGATGAAAGGCAAAGTTGACTTCGGCGGAATTTGAACTCAGAACATAAAGACAAATGAAATACTGCCAAGCATTTTGCCTGGTGTGCTAACGTTTTTACCAGCTCACCGCCTTAATAATAATAATAATAATAATAATAATAATAATAATAATAATAATAATAATAATAATAATAATAATATTGATAATAATAATAATAATAATAATAATAATATTGATAATAATAATAATAATAATATTGATAATAATAATAATATTGATAATAATAATAATGATAATAATAATAATGATAATAATAAGAATGATAATGATGACGATCCTCATCATAAAGGTTTCAAATTTTAACACAAGGACAGCAATTTTGGGGGAGGGGTAAGTTGATTACATGATTACATCAACCCCAGTGTACTACCGGTACTTATTTTATTGACCCCCTGAGACAATGAAAGACAAAGTCGACCTCAGTGGAATTTGAACTCAGAATGTAAAGGTGGACGAAACGCCACTAACCATTTTGCCCAGCGTGCTAACGATTCTTCCAGCTCACCACCTTTAATAATAATAATAATAGTAGTAGTAGTAGTAGTAGTAGTAGTAGTAGTAGTAGTAGTAGTAGTAGTGGTGGTGGTGGTGGTGGTGGTGGTGGTGGTGGTAGTAGTAGTAGAAGTGATAGTAGTAGTAGTAGTAGTAGTGATAGTAGTAGTAGTAGTAGAAGTGATAGTAGTAGTGGTGATAGTAGTAGTAGTAGTGGTGGTGGTGGTGGTGGTAGTAGTAGTAGTAGTAGTAGTAGTAGTAGTAGTAGTAGTAGAAGTGATAGTAGTAGTAGTAGTAGTAGTAGTAGTGGTGGTGGTAGTGGTGGTGGTGGTAGTAGTAGTAGTAGTAGTAGTAGTAGGAGTAGTAGTAGGAGTAGTAGTAGTAGAAGTGATAGTAGTAGTGGTGATAGTAGTAGTAGTAGTAGTAGTAGTAGTAGTAGAAGTGATAGTAGTAGTGGTGATAGTAGTAGTAGTAGTGGTGGTGGTGGTGGTGGTAGTAGTAGTAGTAGTAGAAGTGATAGTAGTAGTGGTGATAGTAGTAGTAGTAGTAGTAGTAGTAGTGATGTAGATGATGATGATGACATTGATGTGGATAGTGATGATGATGATGACGGCTGTAGTGCTGGTAATAGTGATGCTATAATAAATGTGTGTGTGTGGGTGTGACTAGTTAGCTACAAGAGGGAGAGAAGGAGAGAGAGAGAGAGCGTCAGAGAGAGAGAGAGAGCGTCAGAGAGAGAGAGAGAGAGAGAGAGGAGTTGGTATTGTATCGATTCTCATGTTTTGGCAACAATCTGTGTATAATGTGGATTAGAATATAATTTAGACAAACGATGGCTATCATTTAGTCCTGATGTATCATCATCATCATCGTCATCTTCCTCCCCCTCCCCCTCCCCTCCTCCTCCTCCTCCTCATCATCATCATCATCATCATCACAACCACCACCACCACCACCATTGCTGCTGCCAGCACCACCACCATTACCAACACTACTAAGATCACTACCGGTACCACCACCACTATCATCACCCCCCCCCCCCCCTCCACTACCACCACCTCCTACACGACCAGTGCCATCCATCAGAGACACCCACCAGAAAACTGTTTAGATGTTGGAAAGATGACAAAATGATGGAGATTCCTGTCTGCAGACTGAACAATCTCAGTGTTATCCATGAAAGATGGGAGATTTAAAGATTTACAAAATTCCAAACTGGAATTGGTTAATTTAAGAACCATTTCTTTTTCTGACAAGTATTTCATCTAAAGAGAAGACAAAATAAAGTAACCCCATCCATTTTCTTCCCCCACTATTCCTTGAAGGGTTGTTGGAGTAGGGTCCTCGGGGCACCTCTTCTTTAGTGTCCTCTCTCAGAAGCAACCCTCATTACACTTTTTGGCTGGATTCCCAAGTGTGACCAGCTGAGGTTGTGGATATTATTTGACCAACTCGTCCTTGGTCTACCCTTAGGTCTTCTACCAGTTGGCTTGGCTTGAAGAATCTGTCTTGTGATTCATTCCTGCAACATTCTAATCATATATGCGCAGGAGTGGCTGTGTGGTAAGTAGCTTGCTTACCAACCACATGGTTCCGGGTTCAGTCCCACTGCGTGGCATCTTGGGCAAGTGTCTTCTACTATAGCCTCGGGCCGACCAAAGACTTGTGAGTGGATTTAGTAGACAACCGATGCTGGTGTGTTTATGTCCCCGTCACTTAGTGGTTCGGCAAAAGAGACCGATAGAATAGTACCAGGCTTACAAAGAATATGTCCCAGGGTCGATTTGCTCGACTAAAGGCGGTGCTCCAGCATGGCCGCAGTCAAATGACTGAAACAAGTAAAAGAGTGTATGTCCATGGAGGCATCAGACCTACTGGCTATGGTACTGAACTCATGATTGTAAGATTGTGGTTTCGATTCCTGGATCGGGCGACGTGTTGTGTTCTTGAGCAAAACACTTCATTTCACATTGCTCCAGACCACTCAGCTGACAAAAGTGAATAATCCTGTGAGGGACTGGCATCCCATCCAGGTGGGGAATTTATATGCAATGGAAACCGGGAAAGTGGCCCTCATGGGTTGATATGACTCAAAAAGGTAATTTTATCTTTCCTAATCTATCTCCTCTGCTGAGGATCAAATCCTGGAATTGGCTCATTATTGTGCCTGCACCAGAAATTCCAGCATCCAATTCATCTCCTTGCTTCCCATCTCTTGTGAATACTGCTCTGAGATGCTTAAACTGCTCCACTTGTCTCAGATGCTTGTGTTTGGGTAAATGAGTGTTGGGCTTCAGCAAGGAAGTGTCTTGTCACCTCTCCTTTTCATAATTGTTATGAGCTGGATTGACATATACAGCCATTGTGGAACTGATATCACAACCATTGGGTGTTGGATCAGTCGGCTGATATTTGCATTAAGAAAATCTACGACACTCTGCCCATGATCATCCAGTCTGTGTGTATGCCTAAGACTACGTTGACGAACGTGTCCTTCTTTTTGTCAAGACAGTAGAGTTTGGTTTGAGGGAGATTTGGTTGCTATATCTAGCAGATTGCATGATCGCAGCAAATGGTGAGTGGTTGTGGTGGTGATCGTGCAGTGACCATGCTGCTGCTGTGGTGATGATGATGATGATGGTGATGGTTGTGTTAGTGGTGGTGGTGGTGACAGTAATGGTTGTAGAGGTTGTACTGGTGTGATGTTGTGATGATAATGATGACGACGACGATGATATTGGTGATGATGCTGTTGATGACTATCTTGATGATGATGTTGATTGTAGCAGTATTTCTCTCTCTCTCACTTTCTCCTTCTCTCTCTCTCTCTCGCTCTCTCTTTCTCTCTCTCTCCTTCTCTCTCTCCTTCTTTCTCTCTCACTCCCTCTCTCTCTTTCTCCTTCTCTCTTTCTCCTTCTTTCTGTCTCTCTTTCTCCTTCTCTCTCTCCCTCTCCCTCTCTCTCTCTCATCCTGTTTACCAATTCTCTTATTCCAGGTGAGCTCTGAAAATGATTTCGTCTTGGACACCAGTGGTAAATTCGTCCAGTACGA
>NC_142949.1:6812811-6820311 GCF_046866305.1 Octopus bimaculoides
CTAGATTAACTGGTACCGTTCTTTCGTAGAAGAGTTTAAGATATTCATTTGCCATGTAGAACAAAAATGCTAATGTTTTAGGTTTGCCGATGTCTGAAATAAAGGGAAGACAGAAAGAGGAAGAGATTGTGGTACTATTATGTACACTACAGGAAATTTCCTACCTTCCCAGTGGCAGTACCATTTTCGACCATTTCCTCACCCGTAGTCAATGACCAAGGCCTGAAACTTTAATCTAGTGGTTTTCAGAGTGTACAATACAGTAAAGGGGTATCTTGGGGTACGGTGGATATTTTAGAATATAATTTTAGGATTAAGAAAATCTATGCAAATCTTTGAGTACCTTACAGTTTATAGTCTTTTAATCTTTTACTGGTTTCATTTGTTACAGTGCAGCCATGCTGGAGCACTGCCTTGTAGGGTTAGTCAAATAAATCAACTTCAGTACTTTATATTCTTTGTTTTTGTTAAGTCTTGTACCTATTCCATTAGGTTTTTTTTTTGTTGCTGAACCACTACCTTATGAGGGATGTAAACAAACTAATACTGGTTGTCAAGCAATGATGGGGCACTAACACAATCACAAAGACACAAATAAGCATACCTACATACCTACATACATACATATATGTATATGTATGTATATAGATATACATACATACATACATATATGTACATTATATATATATATATAAATATAAAGATATAAAATTTATAAAGAATATTCAAAAGGAATATTTTATTGAACTTATATTAATAAATGTATTAATTTTATTAATAATATAAAAACATATATATATATATATATAAAGATATATATACATACATACAAACATATATGTATATATTTCTACTGTGCCTCCAGTAGAAAGGATTATTATTATTATTATTATTATCATCTTCATTATATAAGGTGGTGAGCTGGCAGAATCATTAGCACACTGTGTGAAATGCTTAGTAGTATTTCATCTGCTGCTACATTCTGAGTTCAAATTCTGCTGAGGTCGACTTTGCCTTTTATCCTTTCAGGTTCAATAAATTAAGTACCAGTGAAACACTGGGGTCAATGCAATTGACTAATCCCCTCCCGCCAAATTTGAGGTCTTGTACCTCCAGTAGAAAAGATTATCATGATTATTATTATTATTATTATTGTTATTATTATTATTATTACTTAGGGTGGTCATCTGGCAGAATCGTTTGCATGCTGGACAAAATGCTTAGCAGTATTTTGTTCATCTTAATCTTCTGAGTTCAAATTCCTCCTGGGTCACCTTTACCTTTCATCCTTTTGTGGTCGATAAAATAAGGAGCATTTTGTTACTGAGGTGGGTTGATGGAATTGACTTACTCCTCTCCAATCTTAAAATGGTGAGCTGGCAGAACCGTTAGCATGCCGGGCAAAATGCCACGCTGCATTTTGTCTTTATGTTCTGAGTTCAAATTTTTCAAAGGTTGGCTTTGTCCTTCATCCTTTTGGGGATCGATAAAATAAGTACCAGTTGAATGCTGGAGTTAATGTGATTGACTCAAACCCTCCCCCTGAACTTGCTGGCCTTGTACCAGAATTTGAAACCAATATTAAGCTGATATTTTGAATTGAAATTAATTAAAAATTTTGATAGGTTTTAATTTAATTTAGACCAATTTTAAACAAGAAGTTTGTATCGTGAAACCAAGAATAATCTCAAGCAGGTTGGCATCAAAAGGGTTAGAATAGTTTTTCTTAAACTTACCCTGTGATGTGCACCAGTAATTTTTTAAAATTTTATTTTAACCCTGGTAAGCCACAAATTTAAAACATTTAAGAACCACCATGTTTGATTCTACACACCTTATGGCAATTGGACTTACCTACAAATTCTCCTATTGATAACACTGTGTAACACGATTTTTGTCCTCGGGTAGCAAATGTTATTTCCTATTTGCTTACCCCTAGAAAGTATGAAAAATGGCGACTATTTCCTTTGAACTTTACTTTTGTTAGAATTATTCTGACCCCTAAGAATCCCTTTCAACGCATGGATGGCTATGATGCTCTCCTACTATGCTTGCATATATTGTCAGCCACTAAGGGACATGCTCAAGTGGTTACGGTCAAGCCAATCTGTGGTATGAAGCAGAATATTTGCTATAACAATATTTCTGCTTCAGCAACTCAGCACTGAATCTGTCTGAAATGTAATGGAAAATAGGTCAATATCAAAACATTAATGTCCAAATCAGAAAAGCAAAGTTTGAAGGGAATAGTAGTCATTTCCATTGATTTTTAGACAGAAACAAATAGGAAATAACACTTACAGACCAAAGACAACAAGCAAATCTGTGGTATTGAGCAGGATATTTGCTATAATGATATTTCTGCTTCAGCAACTCAGTGCTGAATCTGTCTGAAATGTAATGGAAAAATAGGTCAGTTTGAAAGCAGAGTTTGAAGGGAATAGTCGGCATTTCCTTTGATTTCTTGATAGAAGCAAATTGGAAATAACTCTTACAGACCAAAGACAAAAAAAATAACAATTTTGTTACACAGTGTAATGTTTGAGAACAAAACCATCACCTTTTAACTTGGATTCCAAATTTTTCCGTAATAGTAGAGAACTAGATTAGAAACCCAGTAGAGTATAGTGATGTCATTTTTAAGTTCTGACTTCAAGACCCATTCTGTCAAGGTAGATGGGACGTTCATCCTTTTGTGAAGCTACAATAAATCACCCCTTATATTCTGGGGTCATTTTCAGCTACTATGTCCTTCTCCCTGCAACAAATGCCACAAAATTTTTGGTGCTGTATCTTATCACCTTTAAAAATCAATTTTTATAGGACAGAAGCTGTAACCAAAATCTTTAAGGAACTTAATAACGCCCAACACCTTGATCTGGATAGGCATTCTTATTCTTTAATTTCAACTTTAACGATGTCTTTGACTGCAGTCATTTTAAAAATTTAAACAAATCAACTGTGGAAACGGTGAAGAAATCATGAAATAATTTGATTGAATTCTTTTCTTTTTGATCAATATATTTTATAGATCAATTCTATATCTTTGTATAATTCTTTGAAATTGATTTTAAATGAACCTCATTCTTGTGGGTGCAGTCTTGCAACTTGGTGAGTGTTCAAATTTTTATTGAAATGTTGTGAAAATTATGCATACATACATGCACCAGTACATACATAAATACATACATACATACATACTTATATGCAATATAATATATACATATGTGTATAGATATACACACACACAAATACATACATATGGGTTATTTACTAAAGTGCTGAGATTATTCTCTCTCTTTCTCTCTCACTATCCTTCTGTACATATGCGTGTGTGTGTGTGTGTGTGTGTGTGCGCGTGCACGTGCATGCATGCATGTATGCATGTGTGTGTGATATATATAAGTGTGTGTGTGCAATTGGTTGTTGTTTCTTAGTAAAAATATCAGCTCTGCAAAAACAGTATGTATAAGTAGTTTAATGATGATCATAATAACAAACAATCATGAAAGTTTCATGTGAGATTCACTGACTTACACTCATCAGATGTTTAAGTTATGGATTTAGATTGAGCAGAGCTCAAGATGGCTGCTGCAGAAGTTCTTCTTTTCTTTTCTCCATCAGTCATTTTGTATATTGAATAATATTGGTATGTTCTTTATCCAATGGTCCAACTCATATAGATATTGAGCTCGTATTAATTTTGATATTATTTTTTGACCGTGGTGAATGCTCTACGCTGTGCAGAGTAGCTGTATAATACAAGCTGATGGAGAGGCCCCTTGTTATGCATTATACAAATTGCAGGAGCATGCAACATGTTTGGTTGTGGCGCTGAATCAAAAAGAACTTTTTCGACTGCTACTTTTGCTGTATTCAACCTAAATCTGTAACTTACACATCTGATGAATGTGACCCTATCGATCTGGTATGAAACTCAGAGCCATGTGTAGTAGTTTGTATGGTCACCATCAAAATATATTATATATATGTAAATGTATGTGTGTAAAGATAAGCATACTTGTAAATACACACATATACACACACATGCATACACACAACACACATTTATATGTTTGATAAAATGAATAAAAATGACTTTTTCTGATAATTACTTTTTTCCACTTGAGCGATTAGGATACAATTTGTAAACATTTAATCATTAAAATGGATAAAAGTAATCAGAAATGTCATTCATTTTCTCAGATATACACTACAGCACCAAGAATTCTGTTTCAATTTCTACCAATCATGTTTGTGTGTGTATATATATATATATTTATATGTGTTTGCATGTGTATGTATATATATATGTGTGTGTGTTTGTATATACATATAAAGTATTCATTCTTGGGTAACTTAAGATTTACTGCTATTCAACGCTTATATTTTTTTACACCCGTGAATTATGAGAGTACAGAGAGTACTTGTATGAGAAAGAGAGAGTACAAAATGAATACTGAGGATATTATTTTTCTATCCTGTCATACACGTACTCTTTGTATTAGCGTGTTTCATTCAATTTGAAATATATTATAAACATATACAAACATACATGCACACACACACACACACACACACACACACACACACACACAAGCAAGCATATAGTTGCAAAATAAAGTGGAGAAAATGGTGCTTGAATACCATTTTCAATAATACTATTTTATCGAAGCTGAAAGACCTTCGCAGATTCTGAATAGTCACATCTGGCTGACAACGATTTGTAAAGTTTTCCACCTCCAAAAAATAGAATAATTATATGTGTATGTGTGTGTGCGTGTACACACATTATAAATATACATTATACATATTACACACGCATACATACATACATACATACATACATACATACATACATACATACATACATATATATATATGTGTGTGTGTGTATGTATATATGTATGTTTATATAATATATATGCATGCATGTATGTATGTATGTATATATATATATATATATATATATATATATATATATATATATATATATATATATATATATATATGTATATGTATGTGTGTGTGTGTATGTGTGTGTGTGTGTGTGTATGTGTGTGTGTGTGTGTGTGTGTACAAGGTAGATGCACATGAAATGTTTCTGAGTGGTAGATTAAAGAATGATGTAAATAACTAACGTTGCTCAATCTTTAATCAAAATACGATCCATTTGAAACAATAAACATTTACCAACAATAATAGTAATTAACCGTTTCTCTAATATTTATTAGCTTTATTAATTACATATTCAGTAAAAACCACTAATTATGGCTTCTGTTATTTATTCATTTATTACTGATATCAAACCTGAAAATCTTTTAAATGTCAAAATACTTCAAAGGGCATTGATTGTTTAATTGATAAAACTTTAGGTAAATTTGAAGAATATTGCAAAATTTCATATTGAAATCCTTCAATTTAGACATTTTGATACTGTCACGAGAGAAGAGTGAGATTTAGCATTGTCATAGAATATTGTAAGTCCATGCCTGTTAACCAATTTGAAGTGTTTGCTGGCTTATAAATGCATTTCTGCAATCTGTTGGCAATATGACCAGGCAGTTACTGTTTCACCAGGTTCCAATAATGAGAAATGAACGAATTCTTCCAAATAATCACCAAACTATAACAATTATATTTTTGCGATGCATTTAATGGCATTGAAGTATGATTCTTCATTCTTGTCTAGCCAGTCCCCAAATTTCTTTCTGTTATCATAGCAGGTCCATTTTTTCCTCATGGATCACAGTGTATTTTAAAACCAGAATCCTGTCTTGTCTGATAACAAAAGATGAACAAAACTTAAGATGTTGCAGTTTCTGAGTTCATGAGAAACCGATGACTGCCATGGTTTAACTTTTCTTATTGCCTTGAGATCATGTAATATGGATGCTGTGGAACTGCCAAACTTTCAACAAGTCTTTGAACCATTGCTTTTCCAATGCTAACTTCCTGTAAGACATCATACAACATGTGATTGCATTAATCAGCCAGTTTTAAAAGAAGCATAAAATCACAAAACTCATCGTCCTGTTGGGCAACTTGGCCAGACCAGTGTAATTCTTCCATACCAAATGTCCCAATCGAAGAATGAGGCTTGGGTTTTAGTCACATTGGTCTTTTGCTGGCTGAAATATCTCATCTGTGCATTCTATGACTACAGATGATAATAGTTTTCCAACTGAACTGGTTGATCTTGGCCATTAACAGTTTGTTCTTTGTTCATCTGCTCAGCATCATGTGGCATTCACCATTGATTTAATAAATTCATTTGCTAAAATGCTTCACCCTAACCACTAAGGTAAGCTAAAGTTTCCTTCAGTCAAGCCGACTCATAAAGGTTTGTTTCCTGGTTTCCATAGCATATAAATTCCCCACCTGGGTGGGATGCCAAACCTTCACAGGGTCCTCATTTTTGCCGGCTGAGTGGACTGGAGCAATGTGAAAAGAAGTGCTTTGTTCAAGAACACAACACATCACCTGGCTCAGGAATCGAAACCACAATCATACGATCATGAGTCCAACACCCTAACCACTAAGTCACATGCCTCCACATCCACCATACTGCACCCTGTGATTTCAGTGCACCCTGGCTTGGTTACATGCTTCTTTACCCCACGGCTGAGACTCTGAGAGGTGCTGCTATTCTGAGGTCAGAGAAGACCAGGTAAAAGAGGTGGTTCCACACTCTGCAAAACCTTGAAACTCCTGAACTAAGGTCCCACTAACGGATGTAGTTTTGAAGTCTTTTCTAAGAACAAGAATCATGCTAACCTTGCTTACATTCATTTTAAAGGAAGAGACAAACACTTTAACATAAGGGGAAAAGAAAACAAACTTTAATCTCTTCTTCTTTCATTCATTTCTATTCTGTAATGAAATCATTACAAGACTGGGTTTTTATGAAGAAAATATTTAAAAGGATTTTTAAGAATAGATTTAAGAACAGGATTCAGCATACGTTCATGTTCATTACTGGTACCCATGGGAGCAGTGAGTTGGCTGAATTATAAGAGTATCAGACAAAGTGGTTTACAACATTTCTCCGGAGTCTTTACACTCTGAGATCAAATACCACAAAGGGCAGATTTGCCTGTCATCTATTCAGGCTTGATAAAATAAAGTACCAGTTATGTACTGGGGTCAGTTAGTATCATGCAACACCCTCCCTTCAAAACTGTTGGCCTTGTACCAGAATCATAAACTTTTATTGGTACCATTATTCTAGACCAACATTGAACATGTCACACAATTATGGTATTCTCTCCAAAATATTGAGTTGGCATCAACAGAAGCTTCAGCAGTATAATGCGTTAATTTAAATTCTTTCTTGAGAATTAGTTCTTGGATAGATTCCATCGCTGGTAGCAGCACAAAAACTTTCCAATAAAAACAATTTTAGAGATTCTATAGAAATTGAAGGTGTAAAAAAAAAGGACGAAAAGAAATGGCTTTGCATCAGAAATCTTTCACAGAAACGTCAGAGTATTATTCATC
>NC_142949.1:6822811-6895311 GCF_046866305.1 Octopus bimaculoides
CCATCGGTTGTCAAACACAGACACACAAACACACATACACACAAACACACATATACATACATATATACGACGGGCTTCTTTCAGTTTCCGTCTACCAAATCCACTCACAAGGTTTTTGTTGGCCCGAGGCTATAATAGAAGACACTTGCCCAAGGTGCCACGCAGTGGGACTGAACCTGGAACCATGTGGTTGGTAAGCAAGTTATTTACCACACAGCCACTCCTGCGCCATACATACACATAGACTCATATATATATATATATGCATATATATATCTATGTGTATATATGATTGTGTACATATAAGTATATATATATATATTCATATACACACACATATATACATATATATATCAACAAATACCAATTAAATATAAGGATAAAATCTATATAAGATTTTATCAAGTAGCCAGCGTGTAAAACCAATTAAGGTAAAAAATTAATACTAAGTATACAATTAAAAAAAATACATTAGTACATTAGGGGTTGTTACTATAAGTAAGTCCCCATGTTGGAAAAAGGCACTAAAGTCAAACTACTTTATCAAAATATTCACACACAGGGAAGTCAAAGAAATGAACAAAAAAAAATTCTTTTAAAAGGGTCAGTTGCATATCGAAAGGATTCCATGGTCAGCGCTGTAACACGCTCTCCATTTGTCAGTGCAAACATAACCGAAAATATATAAATTTGGGGCAAGCGAAAGCGTAATCGTGATGGCACCTGTACCAGTGGAGCACTAAGAGCACCATTCGAGCGTGATCGTTACCAGCGTGAAAAGTCATTCGAGCAAGATCGTTGCCAGTGCTGCTGAACTGTGCAGGTGGCACGTAGAATATACCGTTTCAAGTGTGGCCATTGCCATTACCGCCTGACTGGCCTTCGTGCCGGTGGCACGTAAAAGCACCCACTACAATCTCGGAGTGGTTGGCATTAGGAAGGGCATCCAGCTGTAGAAACTCTGCCAAATCAGATTGATGACGATGATGATGATGATGATGATGATGATGATAAACACTTATGGGTACCATACGAACACAACATATCCACAGAGCATATACAAATGCTTACACTTATACATCCATGAAAGGATTTCTATCTTTTTTCTTTTTACTTCTTTCATTTGTTTCAGTCATTTGACTGCGGCCATGCTGGAGCACCACCTTTAGTCAAACAATTCGACCCACAGGACTTATTCTTTGTAAGCCTTGTACTTACTCTATTGGTTTCTTTTATCGAACTGCTAAGTTACAGGGGACATAAACAAAGCAACATAGCTTGTCAAGCGATGGTGGGGGGACAAACACAGACACAAATATATACATACATGCATATACAGTTCTATATTTAAGAGATGAGGAATTATTTACATTATTTACATTGTTTACATTTGACGGATATTTGTCCTCCTCTTGTTTGTTGTTAACACAACATTTCAGCTGATATACCCTCCAGCCTTCATCAGGTGTCTTGGGGGAAATTTCGAACCTGGGTTCTCATTCCTAAGGTATTTTTCAATGTTATTATCATTATTATTATTATTATTATTATTATTATTATTATTATTATTCAGTTCACTGCCCGGAATCGAACTCAGAATCCGAGTTTGAGTCCAGGCAGTGACTTGAATAATATTAATAATAATAATAACATCGCAAAATACCTTAGGAATGAGAACCCAGGTTCGAAATTTTCCCAAGACACCTGGTGAAGGATGGAGGGTATATCAGCCGGAACGTTGTGTTAGCAACAAACAAGATGAAGACGAATATCCGTCAAATGTTAATAATGTACATACATATGTATATATATATATATATATATATATATATGTAGATATACGATGGGCTTCTTTCAGTTTCTGTCCACCAAATCCACTCATATGGCTTTAGTTGGCCTGAAGCTATAGTAGAAGACACTTGCCCAAAGTGCCCCGCAGTGAGACTGAACGCAGAACCATGTGATTGGGAAGCAAACTTCTTACCACACAGCCACCCCTGCACCTTGTTCAACTCAGCCACGTGTGTACAACCAAAATAATTCAGCACTGAATATATTCTAGTTTAATATTTATCAATTAAATATAAGGATAAAACCTATGAACATATATGTATATATGTGTATATCTATCTATCTATCTATCTATCTATCTATCTATCTATATATATATATATATATATATATATATATATATATATATATATATATATATATATGTATATATATATATATATATATATATAAAACAAATAATAAATGAGTATATACATATATATGTACAAGTATGTGCATACCTACATCTACCTGTATATATAGGTGCATATCTGGGTACAGGACATTGCAAACAAAACGTAGACAAAAAAAATAATAATAACCAGAGTACAGAAAACACACAGGCCACGTAGAGAACATTTTCCTTCATCAGCTGCCCCCATTCTAACACAGGCATTTTGAAGAGTTAGGGCAGGACGCATCGTTAAAATGGCTCTTCCCACGGACCACAAATTAAATTTGTATACACAAATTAAATTTGTACCATGGAGGAATGTAGTGGCAGACAGAAAACAAGACAGGAAAACAAACGGAAAAGAAAACAAGACGGGAAAACAAACGGAAAAGGCTATATGGCCAGACGTGAAAAATTATGTGTATATTGAACGCTAATATATATATATATATTATGAAATAAATGCATAATATATGTAAATTCATATTCATTAAAACACTATTGATATATGTGTGTGTGTGTACATACATGCATACATACATACATATATATATATATATATATAAATATTAAAAAATATACATACGTACATACATACATACATACATACATACATACATATATATATGTTTATATATAAAGAATCTGATGATGAAAAAGACTGAGAAAGACATAGAAAGAAGTGATGAACCCTGATCTCATGAGGTTGGGCTTGAGAGAAAAGAGGCCACATCATATGACAGAGCACTATCCTGGATATGAGACATCAAAACTATACCTGAATGGACAAAAAATAACATCAGCAGGAAATTATGATAACGATGATGATGACGATGATGATGATGATGATGATGATGATGATGATGCTGTCTACATCCATGATGGCTACAACTGGATTTCAAGCAATTGCTATTCCTTAATTTTTCTCTTAA
Organism: Octopus bimaculoides; assembly: GCF_046866305.1. NCBI lineage: Eukaryota > Metazoa > Mollusca > Cephalopoda > Octopoda > Octopodidae > Octopus > Octopus bimaculoides. The sequence goes on from NC_142949.1 coordinate 6,825,971, forward strand.
TCCTTTAGCATTCAGATTGTTTGGTCAAATGTAAAGCTTAGTGATTTAAATTGTTTGGAATTAATCCTGTATTATCTCATAACTTTGAGATTTTGATGATGTAATTGTTCATTTTTAGAATGACATTGTAGGGTAGGTGGGAGAGGCCAGATCTGGCCAGTTTGAACATAAGACAGGTAGAATATTTAGGGTGGAATTGGCTGGTTTAATCCTTTAGTATTCAGTTTACTCTGTCAAATGTAATCCTTATTTATTCACATCATTTTGAATTTATCATGCATTATCTCAGAGCTTTGAGGTTTCAATGATGCAGCTGTTTCTTTTTAGAATGACATTGTTGGGTAGGTTTGAGAGGCTGGATCTGGCTGGTGTGAACGTTAAATAAGTAGAATCTTTTGGCTGGATATGGCTGGTTTAAATGCTAAAGGGTTAAACATGAGCAGCATGGATGTGATTTTTCAGTCCTACTATGGACCTACACTTGTTTCCATAGATGTTATAACAATGGACGCCTCTTGCAACAAGTGTTCAGAGAGCTTAAAAAGGTGAGGGTAAAGACACCCTTTGGTCATGAATGACCATGGGATTGCAGCTAGAATGTTCTCCTCCGAGGCACAAATCCAGGCAAGGTTGTTTATGGAAGACCAGTAGTCACCCATGCATACCAACCTCCCTTCTCCGTGCAACCGATGTTATCCATAGGAAAGGCAAAGACCAATAGGGCTTGGCACCTGTGACATCACAACTCATTTCTACAGGTGAGTGAACTGGAGCAACGTGAAATAAAGTGTCTTGCCTAAGAGCGCAACACAGAGCCTGGTTCAGGAATCGAACTGACTACCTCATGACCATGAACCCAACACTCTAACTACTGAGCCTTGTGCCTTCACAGATACCTTACATCACACATTAACACAAGTCTTTATTCCATTCTGGAAGTTTTTATTGAGTGTTTTACCCCTTTGTTTTGGCTTTGGCTGGCCAGAGTATGAAACACATAGCATGTTGGCGCTCCATCGCTTACGACATCGAGGGTTCTAGTTGATCCGATCAATGGAACAGCCTGCTCGTGAAATTAACGTGCAAGTGGCTGAGCACTCCACAGACACATGTACCCTTAACGTACTTCTCAGGGATATTCAGCGTGACACAGTGTAACAAGGCTGACCCTTTGAATTACAGGCACAACAGAAACAGGAAGTAAGAATGAGAGAAAGTTGTGGTGGAAGAGTACAGCAGGGTTCGCCACCATCCCCTGCCGGAGCCTCGTGGAGCTTTAGGTGTTTTCGTTCAATAAACACTCACAACGCCCGGTCTGGGAATCGAAACTGCGATCCTATGACCACGAGTCCGCTGCCCTAACCATTGGACCATTGCGCCTCCATGAAACACATAATAGAGATGTTAAACATCAAGCAACGTCTGTGCCAGAATGATGATGATGATGATGATGATGATGATGATGATGGTGACGACGATGATGATGATAATGGTGATTTATACCAACAATAACTCGTGCCCTTGGTTTTGTGAGTAAATAATACATAAAGGTAAAAAAAAAAAAGGTAAAGGTAAAGTTTTCTTCTTGAGTTATGCTGATTCATAAGGGCTCCTTTCACGGTTTCCATGGCATATATATCCCCCTCCTGTATGGAACACCAGTCCATCGCAAGATTACTCACTTTTTTGCCAGCTGGGTGGATTGGGGCAACATGGAATGAAGTGTTTTGCTCAAGAACACAATGCATCACCTGGTCCAGGAATCGAAACCACAATCTTACAATCATGAGTCCAACACCCCTAACCATTAAGCCATGCACCTCCACAAATAAATACTTATGTAAGAATCCGAAAAGGCTAAGGCTTTCAGATAAAGAAATTAACCAGTTAGTATGTTCATGCATCCTTCAAAGCTTCCATCCTTCCTGAGATTCGCCAACCCTACACCTGATTTTCTCTCCTCCATACACACGCAAGCATGTATCTGACTCATACACTGTTCACTTTCCAGACATTTCTACAATACTGCATATGCTTTATCCGCACTTTTGTTGAAGTTGTAGTCCACCTGAACACTATACAATAATTTCATTATTATTATTATTATTATTATGTCGCCTTCTAGCACTTGTGCTGGTGGCACATTAGAAAATCATTCCAGCGAGGTCGTTGCCAGTGCCACTGGACTGGCTCCCATGCAGGTGGTATGTAAAAAACACCATTTTGAGCGTGGCCGTTGCCAGTGCTGTGTGACTGGCTTTCATGCTGGTGGCACGTAAAAGCACCCACTACACCCTCGGAGTGGATGGCGCTAGGAAGGGCATCCAGCTATAGAAACTCTGCCAAATCAGACTGGAGCCTGGTGCAACCTTCTGGCTTGCCAGTCCTCAGTCAAATCGTTCAACCCCTTCTCACGATGATGATGATGATTATAATTATTATCATTATCATTATTAAAATTACAATCTCTAAGTGGAACGGTAAAACTTCTCTCGAGTTTAAAATGTGACATTGTTTTTGTTAACATTCCAACAATGGAACTTTGTATCTTAGAAACCAGCTCTTTCCTTACAAGAAGAATTCAAATAATAAAAAAAAAACAGATGAGACCACACAGACAAATTCTAGGATTGGAGGTTTTTCTCTTTGATATAAACCAGCTCCTTCTTTCTAAAAGTAATTCTCATAATTGCCAAACAACACACACACAGATATGTGTGTGTGTGTGTGTGTGTGTGTGTGTGTGTGTGTGTGTGTGTGTGTGTGTGTATTAATTCATTCATATTGAATATCAAATGTATTAAATATTTCTTAAATATATATATAATGGATACAAGTTTAATGAATATGAAAATTATTAGATTTAAGTGTGTGTATGCATATATATTTATATATATGTGCATATACATTATGTGTGTGTGTTCATATACATATATATTTGTATGTATATATATATATATATATATATATATATATACACACACACACACACATACACACATGTGTGTGTGTACATATGAAGACTCACACACACAAATATATTTAAGTTAATATCATTTTATGAAAGCATTTAAAAAAAAATCACACCTATATCTAACATCTATTGAAATATTCAGAAATCAGACAGTTTTTTTATTGATAGAAATATTAAAATTCTAATAAACAATGAAAAACGTGAGGAATTCATCGAATAATTTCACTTAATCTTTCTCAATTCGATTAATATAGTTTATGGAACAGTTCTATACCTTTGTAGAATTCTTGAAATTAATTCCAATTCAATATCATGAGAGATTTCCAATTTGTGAGTGTTTGTTGCTATTTGGCGGTATCTGAGAGTAGAATTTAACGGTCCCTTCCCTTAGGCCCAGCTCACATTTAAAATTTTGGCTCAGTCCTTCCTTGGTTGTATCAACCCTATACAATTGTCTCCTTGCTTCCATAGACACAGGTATGGTTCCTAGTTCAGTTCCACTGCATGGAGCGTTGAGCAAATATATTCTACTATGGCTCTGAGAGGACCAATATTGTGAAAGAGAAAAAGTTTGACGAAATTTTATTTAACAATAAAAAAACTCTAATTTCACAACAAATTGTTTCATAGCTTAAAGACATGTATATGATTTATATTATTATATTTAATGATAAATTACTTACATGCCAGCATTAATACAAAATGTAAAATGCCAAAAATCCTTCAAAATGTTTCTCTGTCATTTCTCTTGTATCGCCCTATATATTCTATGTTTTGTAGAATGATACTTTAAGGAGCTACTTTTATGAACACTACTGGATTACTTGATTTCATATATTGTAATTTATATATATATATATATATATATATATAATAATAATAATAATAGGGATAAAATCCAAAATTACAGGTAAAAACTCAATTAAAATCAATTTATTAAAAATTAAAATTAAATTAAGTTTCACAGTATTAAATATATATAAATATATAGTTTTAGGGAAAAGAACCAAGGTTCATGAACTCATCGATGAAAATCCACTGTCACATATAGAAAAATTGTTTTAGGGACTGTATGTATATATATATATACATACATGTATATATATATGTATGTATATATATATATATAAAGTACCCTTGATGCGTTTGGTGATATGATATGCTTGAGAAAACCTGTTGAGTCAAGTAAAACGAAAATCATAGCTGTGGTCAATACCCACTGACTGGTTCTCATTCTGGTAGTGCATAAAATGCACCATCCAATGGTGGTCGATGCCAGTGCCCCCTGACTGGCTCCCGTACCGGTGGCATGTAAAAAGCACCATCCAAATGTGGTCGATGCCAGGTGTGTCTGATTGGCTCCTGTGCCGGTGGCACATAAAAAGCACTATCCAAACATGATTGATGCCAGGACCGCCTGACTGGATCTTGTGCCAGTGGCATGTAAAAAGTACTCACTACACTCTTGGAGTGGTTGGCATTAGGAAGGGCATCCAGCTGTAGAAACATTACCAGATCAGATTGAAGCCTGCTGCAGCCGCTGGCTCTCCAGACCTCAGTCAAGCCGTCCAACCCATGCCAGCATGGAAAACGGACGTTAAGCAATGATGATGATGAATTTAAGGATAAAGCCATTTTAATGATTTTATCAAGTGGCCAGCATGAAATAAAAACCTTGTAGGTAACAATTTATATTAATTTATAATTATATGATATAATTATATTAAGGGGTGCAGATAAACTCCACCAATATGCCATAAATAGACACCAAATGTCTCTAAAAACCACATCTATACTCCGTTAGCACAGGTCATAAGCAGGCAGACTCCAATCTGATTTGGCATGGTTTCAACGGCTGGATGCCCTTCCTAACAACAACTACTCTGAGAGTGCAATAGGTGCTTTTATGTGCCACCTGCACAAGTGCCATTTGTGTAATGCTGGGGTTCATTTATGTGCCACCAGCATGGGTGCCAATTTGTGTAGCACCGGTATCTGCTATGACTGCAATTTTGCTCAGCTTCATGGGTCTTCTTCTCAAGCACAACATGATGCCAAAGGTCTTGGTCATTGCCTTTGTGAGGCCCAACATTTGAAAGGAACTCAGCCACTTTGCCTCCGTATATATATATATATATATATATATATATATATATATATATATATATACATGTATGTATGTATGTATATATGTATGTATGTGCATGCATGTATGTATGTATGTATGTATATATGTATGTGTGTATGTATGTATGTAAGTGCATGTACATATGTATGTACATGCATGTGTGTGTTTGTGTCTGTTTTTGTCTCCCACCACTGTTTGACAACCGGTGTTGGTTTGTTTGCATCCCTGTAACTTAACAGTGTACCTAAAGAAACCAATAAAATAAATACCAGGCCTCAAAAAAGAAACAAAAAAACTTTTTAAAAACACTGGGGTTGATTTGTCCAACTAAAATTCTTCCAATGTGGTGCCCCAACATGAGTGCAGGCAATAACAGACTGAAATCAATAATAGATAAGAGATAGTCAACTATTGTTCACATGAAATGCGGTCTTTGTAGTGACTGAAATGTTTATTTAGCCTGAATGACTGTCTGGTGTTTTCTTTTATCTTTCTCTATGTCGTTTTTAAACTCTGACTCATTCAAAAGATATTTCCATCATGAGGGAGAGCAACATCACATAATTAATGCAAGATCTGAAAACCTGTTTTCCACTCGTTAAATTCATCTGTTCAACAAATAAACCACTTAAATTATACAATACGACCTGAGGATCAATTTGAAATAATAAAATATTGATAATCCCAGTACCAGAAGTTCTCCCCTAACACCCTCAGGACATCTGCCATTTTGGAACTTTACAAATAATTTAATCACATTTTCTGTTTTCTATTTGCTAGGATTTGCGCAGCTGTTTAAACGGTAACACAACAACATTTTCAGATAATGACTTATGACAGTCTTTTGAAAACAATAATAACAAACAACAATGAAAACAATAATAACAAGCTATTAGGATTTCTAAAGCCTACGTGCTTTTCTTGTAATTTCAACCTGTCCTTTCATCTCAAACAACCCACACTTCTGTCTCTCCCAGCTGGATAATGTCAGGTTTACCGAATGTGATGTTGCTGGCAGCAGCAACGTATTTAATGAGGAGTGTTTTAGTATATAAGACTCCTCACATACCATATCATTTACTAAGTGCCACAAGAAATTACATAACAGATTTGTAGAATCTTTTATAAGAACCATGGTTAAGAATCGAACGCTCTTACTCTTTGTGGCAGTTCTACAGTTCCTGTCTTTGGTCAAATGTCAAAGTTGTAAGAATTATTTTATTGATCTTTATTGATTGATTGGGGTTTTTTTTCCATATTTTATTAATCTAATTATGTTGTAAATTGTTTTCAAACTGCTGGCTGTTATTGTTGCTGTTGTTGTTGATTCAATATGGTAGGGAGTGATTTGAAGGAGATTTGGCTGCTATTTCTAGCTGGTTGAATGACCACATAGAAGCTCCCTCAGTTGTGAGTGTTGTTCTTTATGCTACATCCTCCCTCCCCCCATGGTATGTCTTTTAACTAGACTGTCTATTGTACATGGCACGCACGTGTCTTAAATGACACATGGATGCATTCAGGCAGGTCGTTATATCAGGATTAGTATAATTTCCTTTATGCCTACGTATGGTGAATTGCTATTAATAATAGTATTATGCAAAAGTAATGCTCATAAGTTCTTGATAGCTGCAAAGTTTTCATTTGAGAACTATGCTATTCAAGCTTTCTATTCGAACTTTACCCAAGAGTGACCTTAAAAGAACCAGTTCGTTCGCTTTGAAGAGATGCAAATTGAACAATTTTTTAACGAAAAGGTGACTTCATAAAACGGTTATAAAGAGCAAAGAGCTTACTATTCGAGTTTATCCAACCCGAGTTTGTTGTCCCAAGCTTGGGGTTAGATTGAAGTTCGAGTAACAGTGGGCTCTACTGGACGAGTTAGATAAGATAGACTTGTATTCCCTTACGGCTGATGTAGTTTAACTCTTTTGTTTTCAAGGTTTCAGCACCAATTTCGAGAAACTAGCTTTGAATTGATTTGTGGTCATTGAATATTCTTGCGAGGATGAAGACTCCTACTTTCTACCATTTGCAACACTTCAGCGCATGTCTGTTGACCGTTTTCTCTGTTTTAACTTGTCTTACAAAGTCTCTTTGAAAAATTCAAATTTGATTGCAAAGAATTCAAATTTGATGGCAAAGAATCCAAACTAGATTGGAAACATCTATAAATGTATATATATATATATATATATATATATATATATATTTATATATATATATATATATATATATATATATATATATATATTATATATATATATATATATATATATATATATATATACACACAGGGTGCAATGGGTAAATTGTCGCTATTTTATATTTTTAATTTTTTGCAATTCATTCTGCTAGAAATTTGGAAATGACATACCGTATAGCTTGGCATTCATGCTGGAAGCTCCAATATGAATATTTCAGAGTGTTTGGATGTCAATCAGAGGACATGTACCAAGAGTGATGAAAGTCAAACATCCAGTCAACATCCTCTATCTCTTTGTTTATCCTCTATCTCTTTGTTTTTTCAAGAGATATCCACATTGGCAAGGCAGCTGACCTCTGTGACAGTTCGTATTTTGTCTTGTCGGTCCCAAATAACAATATCTGGCCTGTTATGTTTGCACTTGGCAGAAGCTTTTATGCAAACGTTCCACCAAAATTCAATAAGTGTGCATATGTATGTATGTAAGTATGTATGTATGTATGTACGTATGTATGTGATGTGCATGTGTACGTATGTGTGTATGTATGCATGTATGTACATATGTGTACGTATGTGTGTGCGTGTGTATGTATGTGTTTGTGTATGTATGTATGTGTGTATCTGTATATATATGTATGTATGTATATGTGTGTATGAATGTATATCTGTATGTATGTATGTATGTATGTATGTCTGTATGTATATATGTGTGTGTATGTATATATGTACGTATATGTGTGTGTATATATATGTGTGCATGTATATATATGTATGTATATATGTATCCATGTATATATGTGTGTGTATGTATATATGCATGTATATAAGTGTGTGTATGAATATATATGTATATATGTATGTATATATGTGTGTGTATGTATGTACGTATGTATGTATGTTTTTATGTATATATGTGTATGTATATATGTACATGTATATATGTTTGTATATATATGTATGCATGTATATATATGTATATGCATGTATATATATGTATGTATGTATGTATATGCACATACACATTGATTTTCAGTTTTTCTTCTTCTTGCCAACTTTTCTATTTCTGGACAAACTGAGTCTGACGAAGGAATTTAAGATTCTGATCTCTCTCAGCACCACTTGCTAATTATTTATCCCACATATGTACAAGCGCTTTATCACCCATTATACACGCACACATACACACATATATATTATATATAAATATACACACACATATATACACATATATGCATACATACGCACATATATATATATATATATATATATATATATATATATATATATATATATACATTCAAGTATATGGTCAGATACAAAGTTTCAACAACAGCATCAACGCTAGCAGTGGTAGCAACAACAACAGTAACAGTAACTACAACAATATCAAAAAAAAAAAAAACCCAAAAAACAAGGGAAGCATGGAAAAACAAAAGAAAGAAGGAAAAGGAGAAGAAGACTGTGAAACATGGGTTGACTGCAGATTGAACCTTGAACCTCCTGCTGTGTCTCTCATTAACCTTGTCAATAAATCACAGCGGTGGTGGTCTTGATAGGAGAGACTTCGTCTTGGGTGGTCTCCTGACAACCAGCTTCACCAGAGCTATTTTTGATGATTTAAAAAAAAAAAAATGATTTGTTACCATGGAAACGTTTCCATAATCCCTATACATCGCTGCCATAACAAGTTACTCACAGAAAGTTGAGTTAGATTGGAATAAATAAACAGGAGAAAAGGTCAGCATCGAAGAGTATTCTTCAATTAATAATCTTCCATCATCTCTCTGGAAGATGGAGTGTCTATTTGAGGAAGGTTTATCATTAAAGTTACTTTATTCTATGTATGTATTTGTGTATGTATGTATGTATGTGTATGTGTGTGTGAATGTATGTATGTGTACGGATGTATGTATGTATGTATGTATGTATGTATGTATGTGTGTGTACAGATGTATGTGTGTATGTATGCATGCATGTATGTATGTATGTATGTGTGTACGGATGTATGTGTGTATGTATGTGTGTGTGAGTGTGTGTGTGTATGCATGCACGAATGTATGTATGTATGTGTATATGTATGTATGTGTGTGTATATGTATGTGTGCGTGTGTGTATGTACATGTGTTCCATATCTGCCTGTAGATACAAAAACGAATTAATCTTCAAGAATGATATGGTAATTAAGATTAAAGTTTAAATTTTCTTTTCTCCTCAAGGTAATGACTGTTACACGGGCAAATTCGACTGCAGTAAATCGGCCCCAAACTGCACTCCCTACGTGAAGGGCTACTGCTTCCAGAGTGGGGTTTTCAGGTGTATTGAACCTAAAATGTGTAAGTAGTTTAATCAATCTTGCTTTTTGGTTTTATTTCAAATTTTTTATTCTTCTATTCTTTTGCTTGTTTCAGTCATTCGACTGTGGTCATGCTGGAGCACCGCCTTTAGTCAAACAAATTGACCCCAGGGCTTATTCTTTGTAAGCCTAGTACTTATTATATCAGTCTCTTTTTGCCAAACTGCTAAGTGACGGGGACGTAAACTCACCAGCATCGGTTGTCAAGTGATGGTGGGGGGACAAACACAGACACAAATAACAAATACATACATACATATGTGTGTGGCACCTTGGGCAAGTGTCTTTTACTGTAGCCTTGGGCCGACCAAAGCCCTGTGAGTGGATTTGGCAAACAGAAACTGAAAGAAGCCCATCGTGTAACCAGAAACGTCTGTAGGAAAGCCCGTTGTAGTTCAGGCTTCTGTCACTAGAAGCTACTTGATGCAACATAGAGGGGACAAACAAGGACAAACAAAGGGATTAAGTCGATTACATCGACCCCACTGCATAACTGGTACTTAATTTATCGACCCTGAAAGGATGAAAGGCAAAGTCAAGCTTGGCAGAATTTGAACTCAGAATGTAAAGATGGACGAAATGCCTCTAAGGATTTTTCCCAGCCTACTAACAATTCTTCCAGCTCACTGCCTTAATAAAGATGATGATGGCGATGATGATGATAATAATAATAATAATAATAATAATAATAATAATAATAATAATAATAATAATAAACAATTTCAATACAGTAACCATAAGAGCATCACAGCAAACCACAGCACATACCCAAGGCACACAGATCAGCGATCGGTAGTGAAGTGAAAGCACATTATAAAAATAAAACTACTGAATAATAATAATAACAATCAATAATAATAATAATAAAAATTTCTTTATTAACTACATGGGTTTACAAGAAGAAAAGCATTATGGACAGCACAGGAGAAAACAATGTGTGTGTGTGTGTGTGTGTGTGTAGTTGTGAGGGTTTTGCGTGTAAACAAGGGTAATAAAATTGAAAAGAAAAAAAAGGAGATGAACAATGTGTAATCCTCTATCCTTTTTACTATAAGCATAAGGCACAAGGCCTGAAATTTTTGGGGAAAAGGGCTAATTGATTACATTGACCCTATTACTCAACTGGCATTTATTTTATCGACCCTTTGAAAGGATGAAAGGCAAAGTCAACCTTGGCAGAATTTGAACTTAGAACTGTGGTGATGGTGGTAGTAGTGATGATGATGGTTATGGTGGTGATGGTGGTGGTGGTGGTGGTGGTGGTGGGAGTTAAGTGGTGCTAGTGATGATGATGATGATGATGATGATGATGATGATGGTTATGGTGATGATGGTAGTAATGTGGTGATGATGATGGTGGTGGTAGAAGTTAGTGGTGCTAGTGATGATGATGATGATAGCAACAATGATGACCGTAATGATGATGTTTATTTTTTTTTATATTTCAGGCCCCAGTTGTTACTTGCCAAATATGTCATGCACCAAAACTGCACCAAACTGTAACAATGAACTTTTGGTAGAAATGTGTTTTATAAACAACGTACTTCACTGCGTTGAAAAGGCAGCACCACCACCAACAACCCCAGCACCAACTACTGTTCCGACAACTGTTCCAACAACTGTTCCAACAACTGTTCCAACAACTGTTCCAACAACTGTTCCAACAACTACAGCACCAGCACCAACAACACCAGCACAAAGTAAGTTCCTTTTGTTTTGACATGGTTTTGAAGTATTGGATGTGACACCAGATATGACATTAAATATGATACCAGATGGGATTTTGATATGATACCAGATGTGATACCAGTGACCAACTCAATATCTGCCTCCTCAGTAGCATGTGTTTGTCTAAGGCATTAGTTTATTGAACTAAAAACTCTGTTGTAAATAACAATGATGCAAAAAGCTATAAAGGACTTACTAAAGATCCGTTTAAGAGTAGATTCTCACAACATATGTATGCATTCAGGTACTTTGGAAGATGCTTTACTACCACCCTATCCAAATACATTTAGAATTTAAATGATGTTAATATTAACAATTATGAAGCCAATTTGTTCAGCGCATTTAAGAAACACACAAAAACCATTAGATTCACTTCAACATTTAAATTTAATTTTCCAAAATATTTTCGTCGCTTTGAGACCATGACCTGTTCACTGACCAAATTCCATGCAGCACGGAATATATCTGACTCTCTAATGACTTAGCCAATGACCATCTTGCATTCAAATATACAAACGTATAGTAAAGCTGAAAGTCCCCCTCCCACCACCACCACTAGTAAATTTGTTTTGTCTTTTGTCTGTAGTTATTGCTATGATTAGTATGTAATTAGTGATAGAAATACATAATGTTACTTTTAATTAATATATCTACCTGTTAATTACCAATTCTATTTCTGATTTACAGAGGAATGCTTGAGTCCAGACGTTACCAAAAACCTTGTAGGTATGATTGTTGGATGTTTGACAGTTTCTTGTGCCAAAGCAGGCTGGATACCCCTTATGGGTCCTCCATGTAGCAATGGTGCAAACTGTTGCTTAAAAAAGCTTTAACAACAATGAACAAATAGAAAATAAAGAAAGAAAGAAAGTAAAGGTAATTTTAATCTTTTTTCATCTAAAATTTCTGCAAAATTTGTATTTTTGCTTAATATTTCATTTCTATTTTTATTTCTATTTATTTTTCGTTTAATATTTCATTTCTACTTTTAGACTGAGTACATGAGTGCAAATTCACAATGGTGTAACACTATTTTATCCCTGAACACATCACAATATAATATTTATTTATTTATTGCTCACAGGGGGCTAAACATGGAGGGGACAAGCAAGGACAGATAAAGGGATTAAGTCGATTACATTGACCCCAGTGCGTAACTGGTACTTATTTAATCGACCCCAAAAGGATGAAAGGCTAAGTTGACCTCAGCAGAATTTGAACTCAGAATGTAGTGGAAGACGAAATACCACTAAGCATTTTGCCCAGCGTGCTAACGATTCTGCCAGCTTGCTACCTTAAACATCACAATATAATACTGTTTGAATAATTAGATATACAACGTTGTAATTATATACACCGTATAGATACACTACAGGGTATTATTGTTTATACAGTTAGAATACCATCATCATCATCATCATCATCATCATCTGAGGGCCCAGGTCGGCTGGGACGAGAATCTGTTGATTCCTTTCCTTGGCTTTTGAATTGCACTATAATTCTATTAACAGTAGCAAGAGGAATTTGATAATTTTCAGCAAATTTTCGCTGGCTAAGACCAGCCTCAGATTGCCCAACAATACAACCTCTTTGAAAATCTTTTTGTTCTGTTGAATTTTTTGTGCGTGGCATGGTTACTCTTTGCAAATGTTTAATATAATGGCACCTGGAATGGAAAAGAATAATTACATTGTAAATTCTACACCACTGAAAATATATCAAGATGCTTAGATCAGAAATTTTGAAAATTAAAGGTGTCTATTTACTTCCTACATGTCTGTGTGTATATATATATATGTGTGTGTGATAGGCTTCCTCACAGTTTCAGTTCACCAAATTTACATACAAGGCATTGGTTGACTTGGGACTATATTAGAAATCATTTGCCAAAGTGCCACAGGGTAGGACTGAACCTAAAACCATATGGTTGCAAAGCAAGTTTCTTAACCACACTCATCCAAGCCTGCCAACAACGTTTGTTTATGTCTTCTTATGTTTTATGTTCATATATTTTCCAGAGCAGATTAGACCGGATTGAACCAGACCAAACCAAACCAAACCAAACTAAACCAAACAAACCAGAGTCCATCAAGTTGGTTGAATCAAGAGATAAGAAAGAAATTATGAAGACTGATAAGAAATAAAATACCATCTGACTTAATTAACAAATTTTGTTTAATTTATTTGTATAATTGTCTGCGTTGAGTTACAAAGTTATTTAACCATTGCTAACCAATGTTTACCTCAGTGAACCATGGTTAACTGCAGTTAACCACTATTAGCCAGTTAACCATACTCAATCACTGTTAACTAATGTTCACTAGAGTTAACCAATGTTGACCAAATAGTTCAATACCACAGTACTTTACTCAGTGTTATAATTTAAACAATTCTTAGCCATTACCAAACTTACCTCTGATTTTTTTTTTTTTTTAAACTCAGAATGTGAAGACAGATGAAATGCCATGAAGCATTTCATCCAGCATGCTAACGATTCTGCTGCCTTAGTAATAATAATAATAATAATAATAATAATAAATAAAATAATAATAAATAAAATAATAAAAATAATAATATTAATAATAATAATAAAAAATAAAATAAAAATAAATAAAATAATAATAATAATAATAATAATAATAATAATAATAATAATAATAATAATAATAATAATAATAATTAAAAAAAATAATAATAAATAAAATAATAAAAATAATAATAATAATAATAAATATTAATAATAATAATAAAAATAATAATAATAATAATAAAAAAAACATGAAAGACCGAAAAAACTTCACTCTATTCTGAAAGAGAGCAAAAAATTTGCTACCGAACTCTTAGATACCCACCAGCTTGATCAGGTTGAAGGAAATGCGCCAACTGCTGCTGCAAAGAAAATAAAATTAATTGCAAAGACAAAAGCACATGAAAAATTAGCTAGCAGATGGGAAGAGAAAGCTCTGCATGGCAAGTATGTGGCTCGTAGCAAACAAGCTGATGTCGACCAGAAACACACGCATCAGTGGTTACGAAGTTCAGGACTAAAAGCAGAGAGTGAAGGTTTCATATTGGCTGCTCAAGACCAAAGCTTATTAACCCGGAACTACCAAGCCAATGTGATAAAAAATGGAGCTGACCCAAAATGCCGATTTTGTAACGATGCGATTGAAACTATAGACCACCTAATCTCAGGGTGTAGAGTCTTAGCACCTGTAGAATATAAAGCAAGACATGACAGAGTTGGCCAGTATTTACACTGGACAATATGTCAGCATTATAAAATCAAAACCGCTGACAAATGGTATAAACACCATCCTGAAGCTGTGACCGAGGGAGAAAATGTATCGATTCTCTGGGACTTCCCCGTACATACCGACAATACTATAAAAGCTAATAAACCGGATATTATCATAAAAGATCAGCCAAAGAAGATATGTTTATTAATTGACATGAGTATTCCTTGCGATCATAATATAGCGGCGAAAGAATTTGACAAGATCAGTAAATATAAAGACTTGCTAATAGAAATTGAAAAAGTGTGGCACCTCAAGCCGACTACCATACCAATGATTGTAGGATCTCTAGGAATGATAAAAAAAGGCACTGAAACCTATTTGAAAATGATACCATCCCTACAGGAAGTGCAAAAAATCGTGCTAACTGGAACGACTCATGTACTGAGAAGAGCATTATCGCTGTGAAAACAACATCCATTCATGAATTTTTTTTTTTTTTTTTTTCTCTTAAATACATGTTTTACCTGTGAATTTGCGTGTGTAAACTGGGAATACAAAGAACGAGTTTCTCTGCCCTAGGTGTACGGAAAACACTCGGCGAGAAATGGAAGAAAATTTGAAGAAAGAAGAAAAAAAAACAACATAATAATTATAAAAATAATAATAATTATAATGATGATGATGATGATGATGATGGTTTCTAATCTAGGCACAAGCTACCAATAATGAGTATTGATGGTAGTTAATACCATAGACCATAGTACTTGACTGATCCCTGGAGGGATGAAATGCAAAGCTGACCTCAGCAGAAATTGAACTCAGAATATTAAGCACTAGAAACGATACTGCAAAGCTTTTTTTCCTAGCGTTCTAATGGTTCAGCCAACTCACAGGCTTCGGTTTCTGATTTTGGCACAAGGCCAGCAATTTTGGAAAGGGGATGCTGGTTGACAACATTGACCTCGGTACATGACTGGTACTTTATTCCATTGACCCTGGAGTAATGAAAGTCAAGGTTGACCATGGCAGGATTTGAACCCTGAATGTAAGGAACCAAAATAAATGCTGCAAAACATCTTTCTTGATGCTCAAAAGATTCTACCCCCTGTTTATGCTTCACACATTAAATTTTGAGGGGAGAGGCTTGGTTAATACCAGTGAATCCAGCACTTGGTTGGCTGGTACTTCACTTTATCAACTTCAGAGGGATGAAAGGCAAAAACGAACTTGGCTGACTTTGAATTAAGAAGGCAAAAACATAGAAGGAATACAACAAACTATTTTATTTTGTGTTGTAAAAATTCTGCCCAGCTTCTACCTTAGTGGCTCTCATGACTTCTGATCTTAACTGATTGGAAGTGTTATCATGTATGTGTTTTGTCTTGGTATAAAAGATGGGCTACAGCAAATATTCTGCTCAATACCACAGATTTGTTTGTCAGTTGTTTGACCTTAACCAGCTGAGCATGTCCCTTGGTGGCTGACGATATGTGCATCTCTGATCATGAGCAGAAATAGTTGGGGAGCATCATAGCCATGTGTTGTGAGGAATTCTTTGGGGTTTGAATAATTCACCTTTGGAAACGTGGGTGTTTTGTTCATCCTTAAACAGACCTTATTCAGGAACCTTTTGAGCGGGATGGGCTACTCGACCTGAAGAAAATTCTAACTGGGCCCCACCTGCGAGGACATGCACTGTTTACTTTGATTATGAGGTCACCAAGTCATGCACATATGGTTGTGGTGCATGTTCCTGGTGTTCCCTCGTCAGACAGGTAGTCATGATGGGTATATTAGGCTTCGTATATTTGTACCCCAGCGTCACTTTGATGGCATGCTTTACTCTATCATTCAATAATGATGATGATGATGATGATGATGATGATAATAATAATAATAATAATAATAATAATGATAATGATAATGATAATGGCAATAATGATGGGAACTGTTGATGTCAAAAAGGTAAAATTAATGGCAAAGAAAAAAGCAAATGAACAATTGGCTTGTAGGTGGGAGTAGAAACCCCTGCATGGCAAATATGTGGTCTGTAAGAAACAACTGGAAGCACTCCCATCAGTGGCTATGAAGCTCAGAGTTACAGGCAGAAAGTGAAGGTTTCCTCTCAGCTGCTGAAGATCAAAGCTTATTGGCTCATAACTACTAAGCCAATTTGATGAATAATGGAGTAGATGCCAATTCTAGCATAAGATTGAAACCATGAACCACTTAATCTTTGGATGTAAGGTTTTAGCACCAATAGAGAGTAAATCAAGACATGACAGAGTTGGCCAACATCTACACTGGTTAATATGTTGGCAGTCTAGTAGTATAAGCATTACTCTGAGGCTGTAACTAAGGGAAAAAATGCAGCAGTTCTTTGAGACTTACTTGTATATACAGACAGGACCATCAAAGCTAATAAACTGGATATTGTTGTTAAAAACAGAAACAATAATGACTGTTGAATTGATTGATAGGAGTATCCCTGGTGATTGTAATAGTGTGCCAAAAGAATTTGACCAGCTAAGAAGATATAAAGACTTGTTTATGGAAGTAAAGAAAATGTGGCCTCTCATGGTGGTTACATACTCTCTTTTACTCTTTTACTCTTTTACTCTTTTACTTGTTTCAGTCATTTGACCGTGGCCATGCTGGGGCAGTGCCTTTAGTCGAGCAAATCGACCCCAGGACTTATTCTTTGGAAGCCTAGTACTTATTCTATCGGTCACTTTTGCCGAACCGCTAAGTTACGAGGACGTAAACACACCACCATCGGTTGTCAAGCGATGTTGGGGGGACAAACACAGACACGCAAACATATACACACACATACATACATATATATATATATATATATATATATATATATATATATATATATACACATACATATATACGACGGGCTTCTTTCAGTTTCCGTCGACCAAATCCACTCACAAGGCTTTGGTCGACCCAAGGCTATAGTAGAAGACACTTGCCCTAGGTGCCACGCAGTGGAACTAAACCTGGAACCATGTGGTTGGTAAGCATGCTACATACTACAGAGCTACTCCTGCGCCAATGATAATGATGATAATAATAATAATAATAATAATAATAATAATAATAATGATAATAATGATGATAATAATAATGATTTCAAATTTTGGCACAAGGCCATAAGATTGGGGAAAGGATGTAAACTTAGTTTCATCGACCCCAGTGCTCAACTGGTACTTATTTTATCAACCCCAGAAAGATGAAAGGCAAAGTCGACCTCGGTGGAATTTGAACTCAGAACATAAAGATGGACGAAAGGCCACACTAAGCATTTTGCCCAACATTCTAATGATTCTGCCAGCTCACCACCTTGACAATGATAATGATGATGATGATGATGATGATGATATTCAAATTTGTAAACCTGTCATGTTCTGTAAAGACAATATAAAAGACTTGAATGCTTGTCATATTGAAATCCAGATCCAAATTAAAAAGGATGGCCTCTTGCAGGAATAATTCTTCAACACAGCTGGGAGTCTCTTAGCAACTGTCTTGAAAAGACACCATGAATAGGAATGAAGGGGGGAAAAAAGTAGTAAACAAACAAACGAACAAAATAAATTGAAATAACAAGTAAAAAACAAAAACAAACAAACAAACAAACCAATAAATGATTGCAAAACAAAGAATTATTTCTAATGTAAGATCAGATCAGATCTTGTGACGTCAAACAGTCCGAGGTTTCTCATTGGCCAAAGAATGTGTTTATGGAAATTACAACATTTTGTATACAGATGCTATTTTACATACACACACACACACATATAAATGTAATATACTTGTATACCTTTTATATATATATACATACACACATAAATATGTACATACTATGTGGGTATTACATATCTATATAGACATACCTACAAATACATGCATACACAAACATATCTCATATACTATCTATATATACATATGTGCATGTGTATAGAGGTGTAAATGCATATATATACATGTATATACATATATACATACATACCTATATATATATGTAGGTACATATATATATACATATATATATGTATATATATATATATATATATATATATATATATATATATATATATATATATATATACATATATATATATATAATGTATATATGTGTGTGTGAGTATGAGTGTATGTACATATAACATACATGCATATATATATGCATATGTATGTACATATGCATGTGTGTATATGAATATATATATATATGTATATATATATGACCATGCTATATATGTACACACACTCACACACACATATATGTATGTATATATATATATATATATATATATATATATATATATATACATATATGCTGGTTTCATGATTTTGACTTTATAAATTGTTACAAATAAATGACTTACCCTGTTGTTGCACAGTTGTTGGTCAAACGAAGTAAGACGTAGGGGTGGGAGGAGCAGAATAAGGAAGGAGGCAGAGTAGAAAAGAAGTGTAGGAGTAGGAGGTGGGCCATAAGGAAGAAGGCGGGGTAGGCAGAGGAGAAGCAGGTGTAGGAGGAAGGCCATAGAAGGCATGTCACGTGATTGACTGAAGCAAAATTAATTTATTTTGCCGGTGTTTAAGGTAGGAACATGTGATATAAGTATTGTCTGTATAACTGGGGTACGGTGGTGGTGGTGGTGGTGGTTGTAGAAGTTGTGGTAGTGGTGGTGGTAGTGGTGGTGGTGGTGGTGGTGGTGGTGGTAGTGTAGTTTTAGTGATAGTGGTGGTGGTTGTAGTTGTAGTGGTAGTGGTGATGGTTGTAGTTGTGGTGGTGGTGGTTGTAGAAGTTGTGGTGGTTGTGGTGGTAGTGGTGGTGGTAGTGTTGTTGTTGTTGTTGTTGGTGGTGGTGGTGATGGTGGTGGTGGTGGTGATGTGGTGGTTGTAGTTGTGGTGGTGGTGGTTGTGGTGGTGTAGTTGTAGTGATGGTGGTGGTGGTTGTAGTTGTGGTGGTAATGGTGTTGGTTGTAGTTGTGGTGGTGGTTGTAGAAGTTGTGGTGGTGGTGGTGGTGGTGGTGGTGGTGGTGGTAGTGTTGTTGTTGTTGGTGGTGGTGGTGATGGTGGTGGTGGTGGTGATGTGGTGGTTGTAGTTGTGGTGGTAATGGTGTTGGTTGTAGTTGTGGTGGTGGTGGTGGTGGTGGTTGTGGTGGTGGTAGTAGTAGTGGGAGCGGTGGTGGTGGTAATGATTGTAGTTGTGGTAGTGGTTGTGGTGAATATTGGAATGCTGATGATAACAATAAAGAAGAACATGCTACTGCTACTGCTGACAGTTTTAGTAGACGTGGAGGCGGTGGTAAGGGTGATGACGACGACGATGATGATGATGATGACGACGACAACGACAACGACGATGATGGTTATGGTAATGGGGACGATGATGATGATGATGGTGATAATGATGATGATGATGAAGAAGATGGTGGTGGTAGTAGTGATGGTGATGATGATGGTGATAATGATGATGATGATGAAGAAGATGGTGGTGGTAGTAGTGATGGTGATGATGATGGTGATAATGATGATGATGATGAAGAAGATGGTGGTGGTAGTAGTGATGGTGATGATGATGGTGATAATGATGATGATGATGAAGAAGATGGTGGTGGTAGTAGTGATGGTGATGATGATGGTGATAATGATGATGATGATGAAGAAGATGGTGGTGGTAGTAGTGATGGTGATGATGATGGTGATGATGATGATGATGATGAAGAAGATGGTGGTGGTAGTAGTGATGGTGATGATGATGGTGATAATGATGATGATGATGAAGAAGATGGTGGTGGTAGTAGTGATGGTGATGATGATGGTGATAATGATGATGATGATGAAGAAGATGGTGGTGGTAGTAGTGATGGTGATGATGATGGTGATAATGATGATGATGATGAAGAAGATGGTGGTGGTAGTAGTGATGGTGATGATGATGGTGATAATGATGATGATGATGAAGAAGATGGTGGTGGTAGTAGTGATGGTGATGATGATGGTGATAATGATGATGATGATGAAGAAGATGGTGGTGGTAGTAGTGATGGTGATGATGATGGTGATAATGATGATGATGATGAAGAAGATGGTGGTGGTAGTAGTGATGGTGATGATGATGGTGATAATGATGATGATGATGAAGAAGATGGTGGTGGTAGTAGTGATGGTGATGATGATGGTGATGATGATGATGATGATGAAGAAGATGGTGGTGGTAGTAGTGATGGTGATGATGATGGTGATGATGATGATGATGATGAAGAAGATGGTGGTGGTAGTAGTGATGGTGATGATGATGGTGATGATGATGATGATGATGAAGAAGATGGTGGTGGTAGTAGTGATGGTGATGATGATGGTACCTTTAAAAAAAAACAGCTGGCAGGTTGTTATTGTTAATTAGAATTTCATCTTAGAATCACAAAATTCTATTTGTTCATAATGTCTTTTGCAATAAATACATTTCATATATGCGTGGGTGCGTGAGTATGTATGCGTGTGCACGTGTGTGTGTGTGTTTGTGTGAGTGTGTCTATGTCCCTTGCAGCTGGTGATAAATTAGGGCAATTATTGCACTGATGTTGTACTACAGAGGCAGAAACCTGCGTCCACGACTGTCCTCTTATTTCCAGACGATAAGACAATTCTTTCCCTTGAGGACATGTCAAATTGATTCTTGAGATTCTCTCCGTTATTCATATGAAGCTGGTCTTCATAAGCCATTGGTAATTATTATGCGACAGAAACAATTTTCATGAATTAAGAATTTATGTTATATGGTATCTGATACACCTGTATTAATCTATGGTGTTCAAATACATGCCACCGGTCACTCTGGTTAATTTCCTTTAACTAATTTTTGCTTTATATATATATATATATATATATATATATATATATATGTTTATATATACGATGAGTTTCTTTCAATTTCTGTCTACCAAATCTACTCAGAAGGCTTTGGTCAGCCTGAGGCTATAGCAGAAAACACAAGCCCTTGATGCCACCCACTTGGGCCTGAACCCAGAGCAATGTGGATGTGAAGTAAGCTTCTCACCACAGCCACGCCTGAACCTGTATATATACATACATACATACATACATACATATATATATATATATATATATATATATATATATATATATATATATATATATATATATATATATATATATATATATATTATATATATATATATACACATATACATACATATATATTCGCCATGCTGGACCTCTGAACTTAACAAGTTTTTTTCATTCTCTCTCTGTTTATTTCTTCTTATTCCTTTCTGTTGAAGAGAGTAGGCTTGAAACGTAAAAGACATTTCTATTTTTCCTGACCGTCAAACTAATACAGTTGCTTGTTGTTGATACACCTGTCTTCCTCTTGGTTTTTCTATAAATGTGAACTATATATGTATATATATATGTGTATGTGTGGTTTAACAAGGTAACCAATAGTTTCATGCAGTCGAGATCGCCACAATTGTTCCAGCAATGAACTTGGAAATGTTGATACTCAGTTCCATTTCATTCCCACAATACATCGTTCAGCACTCATTTTCATTTTGTGTGTGTGCATGTATATATATATACTCATATATATATATATATATATATATATATATATATATATATATATATATATATCTTTGTTATAGTTTATTCAGAAGAAGAAGTGCAACATCATGGCTCTTTTCTGCGGCCTCCAAGACCCATAGAAAGTAGGAATTTATCCTCAGATCAATGACTTGATCTTAGTATTTACAGCCATGGGTACTCTGCTAAAGACACACTTACGGGTTGTTAAACTGGGTGACGTTCTTAATCAACTCTCTCATACATCAAATTATGTTTGTACTCCATAAACCATCAATATATTTTTCCAATATACTTTGCTAAATAATTCAATGAAATAAATAAATAAAGTTTTGAATAAAACAAAAGAATAAAGATTGCTTGCCAATATAACATGACAGTCTTGGTTTAGGATGAATGTTGCTGTAATTTAGCCCCAGGAGACATCGTCTCCAGCTGGTTATAACCTGGAAATCGCGATACACAGATATTGTTTTGAGCTGAGTGGGGGTGCTAGATTCCCTTGTTTGAAAATATAAGGACACAGATCGTGTGGTATAGCTAGCTGGAGACGATGTCTCCTGGGGCAGCAACATTCGTCCTAAACCAGGACTGCCATGTTATGTTGGCCAAAATCTTTACTCCAAAGTATTGTTGTTGAATATCTCTTGTTGTGAGATTTAAAAAGAGTAATTTTCTAAAACAAAAGAAATTTTGATGAACTTTTATTTTCATGTACATTTTCATAAATATTTATTTTCGTTGTTTTACAATACTGGTTGGAATCCTTACTCTCATGAGTTTGCAGCTTAAGTCAGAGTTTTACTTTCTGGAGTTTATAATCTTCATTGACTTCTTTACAACTTTATTGTTTTTTCTGTTTCTGTAAATAAAAAAAAATGTTTCTTACATAGATATATGTATATATATAGTAACAAATTGAGGAAAAGAGATCATTCAAAGAGGTGTGTTAAGCATCCAATTCACTGGTACGTCAGTTGAATACCATATAAATATAGATATATAAGTTGAAACAATTTGTTGGCCTTTTATGTTATATAATATTATGTTATATTATATTCATAGTATATCATGTAATATTGTAATATAAATAAATTATTGGATTGTTAATAGTATCTCTCTATTTAATTTATCTTTCATCATCATCATCATCATCATCATCATCATCATCATCATCATCATCATCATCATCATCATCATCATCATCATCATCATCATCCCCATCATCATCACCATCATCATGACCATCATCATCATTTAACGTCCGCTTCCCATGCTAGCATGGGTTGGACGATTTGACTGAGGACTGGCAAGCCAGAAGGCTGCACCAGGCTCCAATCTGATCAGGCAGAGTTTCTACAGCTGGATGCCCTTCCTAGCGTATGTATATATATATATATATATATATATATATATATATGTATGTATGTATATATGTTTATATATATGTATATATAAATACATACATACATATATATATATATATATATATATATATATATATATATATGTATATATGTATATATGTGTGTGTGTGTGTGTGTGTGTGTGTGTGTGTGTGTGTGTGTATGTTACATAAACATGCATACATGATGGCTGCAAACTCGTTGTTCGAATATTGAAAGTCCCAAACATGCGAAGGCTATGACTAGCCATTTTTGTGATAGGTCTTACAATTTTGTAAGCGATGCCTGCACATGATGTTTTTTTATATTGGGAAAAGGACTTGCACCAATCCATTCCCACTCTCTGAACATGGACAACATAAACTTGAAAAGAAGAACTACTCAGCATCATTGAATATTGTCAGTGTCGCAGGTTTTCTCTTAGAGTTTCCCTCTCCTAGAGAGATGTGACAACAACAGAGGGGCCTCTCACTCCCAGTGGGCCAACCGCATGCCTGGACACCAACCCAGGTATTTCCACGTCCCCGCGCATACATTCATACATACATGCATGCATACATACATACATACATATATGCATGCATACATACACATGTACACATATTGTTGGATGGCCATTAACTGCTCATGAGCTCTTCCGCCCTTTGACAGGTTTTATTTTCCGTCGTGCAGGATGTCCAACAATCACCCTCCTCACCGAGCAAGTTTGATGGGGTTGCCAGTTTAGTCGTCAATGACCCCACCAAGCGACAGGTTGTATTGGGTTACATGTTACCAGTGGTGCCCAAGAGCAGTCCAACCATACACACGTACATACACACACACTTCACTGCTCCATTCCACTCTACTGTTACAATATTGCAGTAGTACAGACCAAGTGAGAAATAAAACAAACCACTTACATGTTGGCACCTTAACACAACACACACCAGCCTTACATGTCGTATTGAATAGGGGTATCCACCCTGAACCGCAGTTGGGTAGACAGGCAGTTTCCACATCTGGTACTGCACAAACATCTGGAAGGAAAAAATGCAACAACCTTAGATATTGATAATGAATAACTGTCTTTCACTAGGAGTAGGCATGGCTTTAAGGTTAGGAAGCTTTCTTAGCAACCATGTGCGGTGGGGGGGGGGAGTCTATCTCACTGCACAGCACCTTAGGCAAGTGTCTTCTACTATAGCTGTGGGCCGACCAATGCCTTCTGAGTGAATTTGGAAGACAAAAACTGTGCGGAAGCCAGTTATGTAATGTGTGTGTGTGTGTGTGTGTGTGTGCTGAAAAGTTTCTGGCTTTAAGGGTATTGCAAAAGGCCTGGTTGGAGACCCAACCTTCCAAGTTTTTTTACAGGGCTTAAAAAGACTGAGGGACCACTGCAATAAGTGTGTGAATCTGAGAGGGGAATATGTTGAATAAAATCATAATTAACTGATCCTATCTGTATATTCTTTTATCCAAACCCAGGGACTTTTCAGCACTCCCTTGTCTATATAAAATGGAACAGCCTGCTGTATTAGATTGGAAGAGTCTACTTACCTATGATGGGTTCAATGCAGTAAAATACCCCGTTGGTGAAGCAGAGAGCATTGTTACCACATGGGAACACATTTGAACAATCATTTTTACCATTCAAACAATCATCACCTGAAAAAAAGAGTAAAATATTAATAATATTAGCACTGATGATGATGATGATGATGATGATGATGATGATGATGAGGAGGAGGAGGAGGAGGAGGAGGAGGAGGGTGATGATGATGATGGTGATGATGCCGTCATCATCATCATCATCATCCTCATCATCATTGATAAAAACAAGAACAACAACAAAAATAATTTTTGTTTCAGATCTTGGGACAAAGGCCAGTAGTTTTAGGGAGAGGGCATTAGTCAAGTTCATTGACCCCCAGTACTTAACTGGTACTTTATTTTATCAACCCCTCCTTCCCAAAAGAATGAAGGGAAAAATCCCAATGAGATTTGAATTCAGAATGTAAAGAGCTAGAAGAAATTCCACATGGCAATTTGTCCAACAAGCTAACGATTCTGCCAGCTCACCGCCTTAATAATAATAATAATAATAATAATAATAATAATAATAATAATAATAATAATAATCCTTTCTGCTATAGGCACAAGGCCCGAAATTTTGGGGGACGGGGTCAGACGATTTCATTGACCAGTATGCAACTGGTATTTAATTTATCGACCCTGAAAGGATGAAAGGCAAAGTCAGCCTCGGTGGGATTTGAACTCAGAACATAAAGACAGATGAAATACTGCTTAGCATTTCGCCCTGAGTACTAACGTTTCTGCCGGCTCACCGCCTTATCAATAATATGAATATGCTAACTTTTGTGTCTTTGTACGTATCTGTGGTGTGTGTCGCACTTCAAAGAAGTGGCAAAGCGAGAGAGAGGACAGAGAGGAAGTAAGAGAGAAAGAGAGAGAGAATGAAAGAGAAAGAGAGAGAGAATGAAAGAGAAAGAGAGAGAGTGAAAGAGACAGTGAGTGGTGATGGCGTGACCATTAGTGGAGAACAACTTGTACAAGATTCTGAGAATTATATTTACCTTACAGTTCGTGCTGATGAGAAACAGATATTTTCGGTAAGAGAATGTTGACTTCGAAACGATAGTACACGGATAATTTATATTTATGTAATTTTCATTGTCTTGCCTGCATACGCTGAATTTCATTTGAGAACTATTAGGTCTTAGTAGACACATTACATGTGATCTTCTTCTAGCACATTAACAGTCCACCTAGTGGTCTTCTTTATATATGTCATGCCCTTTCAAAGCCTAGCCAGGTTCATGGGCCCGGTTTCCCGGTTTCTATGGCGTATGTGTTCCACCCAGCTGGACGGGACGCCAGTCCATCACAGCGTTACTCAAGAAACAGGAAGAAAGAATGAGAGAAAGTTGGGGCGAAAGAGTACAACAGGGGTCTCCCCCCCGCTACCGGAGCCTCATGGAGCTTAGATGTTTTTGCTCAATAAACAATCACAACGCCCAGTCTGGGAATCGAAACCACGATCCTCCAGCCGCGAGTCCGTTGTCCTAACCACTGGGCCATTGCGCCTCCACCTTCTTTATATATACATATACAATAATCCTTTGAGATCTCAGATAATTTTTTTTTAATCTCTCTGATTCTTTTAATGTGCTTGCTTCCTGGTAATAAATCGATATTAATTAATATCCAGTTTTTTACCCTAATGTTTTAATTATATATATATATATATATATATATATATATATGTAGCCCACTCTGCAGGGTGGTTGGTGTTAGGAAGGACATCCAGCCATAAAAACCCTGCCGAAACAGACACAGAAGTATGGTGCAGTCTCTTTGCCTAGCCAGCTCCTGTCAAACCGTTCAACCCATGCCAGCATGGAAGAAGGATCTTGAATGATGATGATGGTGATGATGATGATGATGATGATGATGTGTGTGTCTGTGGTGGGGAGTCTTTGTGTTTGTGTTTCTCCCCTCCACCACTTGACAACCAGTGTTGGTTTATTTATGTTCTTCTAACTTAGCAGTCTGGTATGAGACACTGATAAGAATAGATACCAGGATTTAAAAAAAAAAAAAAGCACTGGGGTCAATTTATTCAACTAAAAGCCCTTCATCAAAGCAGTGCCCCAGCATGGCCAGTGTTGAAGGAGAGAAACAAGTAAAAGGTAAAAATTAGAATAATGTTGTGAAGTAGCAACGACGAATAACATGAGAACCTCTTGGAAACATATATCTCATCTGCTTATTGTAATGAATTCATTGAGTTCCATTGACAAGAAGGAATTCTTTAAAGAAATAGTTAAGAATAGTTTCTGTGAAATACATGATGCAAATGTTTGTGATTTGATTGAATAACAAATATCAGAGAAAAATATTAACTGATGCTAGAGTTAAATTGAATCAATGATGAGCAGAAGATGAAGTGGACATTGAAGAATTTGATGGAAGCTAAACAGAAAAGAGTAAAAAAAAAATGAAGGAAATGAGTGTGGAAGAATTTGATAGGATTTTTTTTGTAGATTGTAAACTAAAACCATCAGACATTTAATAATGGATAATAATTCCTAACATTGAATGAAACAAGCAATGATGAGAAACGATGAAGATGGTGATGATGATACACACAGACACACACACACACACACACACACACACACACACACACACACACACACACACACACACACACACAAACACACACAGACACACATTTATACACACTTACATGTATACATATATACATATACATACACACATGTATATATGTATGTATTTATCTATCTATCTATCTGTCTGTCTGTCTTTATGTTTGTATACGTGTGTGTGTGTGTGTATATATATATATATATATATATATATATATATATATATATATACCTAGTATTTTATACTTAGTATTTTTAGGGAATTAATTTCCTTAAAATAATAGGTGTATATGTAAAAAAAATGGCGGTGCCCCAGCATGGCCGCAGCTCATGAGCTGAAACTAGATAAAATGAAAAAAAAAATGAAATAGTTTATATTCATATAAAAGAAGAAAAAGAAAATAATCATCCCTTACAGCTGTTTCAATTAATATTAAGTAAATAATAAATTTATACTTGTATGACCTGAGCATAACATCTTCAGAGGCCAAAAATATACCCTTGGATATTTTATATGTGTGTATGGATTCAGTATAGCAGACTGAATGTTACAGTTTATGATTTGTATTGTTATATGTTCACCCAGACACTCCGAGAGTGTAGTGAGTGACATTTATGTGCCACCAGGATGGGAGCCAGTTATATTTGTGTGTTTGTGTGTGTGTAGAATAAGAACAGTAATAAATGAGTGAAGTATAAATACACAGGGTGTGTATTTATTTGGCAAAAGAAAATAAATGCAATGACCGTCCTAAAGTGCAACCATATCTGTTTCAACACACGATTTCAAATCAGAATTCTTGCAACACACAAGCATATATATATCACCTATTCACACACACACACATACACAGAAATACAAATATCAAACAATGGCAAAATAAGAATTCTGTTATCTTACATTCTGCCTGACTTTCCACCAAGATGACAAAACCCAAACTCAGAATGGTCAGAATCAAAGAAACAAGCAATTTGTGTTCCGCCATAATTCACCAGTTCCTTCTATTGAAATTATTCTTTGTGTTCTGGCGTTTCTTCAATTAAAGACTCACAAATGTTTTTATAAACTTATAAAGATTACTTGAAATCGATGGCGCCATTATTGGATAGTATATGTGTGATGCATGCATGTGTGTGTGTGTGTGAGTATGTGTGTGTGCATATGTGTGCTTGTGTGTGTGTGTATAAATATACATACATACACACACACACACACATATATATATATACACATACATATATTCATATATATATCAACACCATCAACATCATCATCATCATCCTCATCCTCATCCTCATCATCATCATCATCATCATCGTTTAACGTCCGCCTTCTATTATTGAATGGTTTTGAATGTGTTGTGTGTTGCGTGTTCACATAATTGGCTGTTTGTTTGTGTGGTGTATGTGTGCGTGTGTGTGTGTGTGTGTGTGCATCGATGTATATGTATATGGAAGATTGATGGTTTATGCGTATTTGAATGTTGGTATAGCTATAAACATACACACATACACACACACATATATATATAGTTGATGTCAACAATACAATACAATAAACCAATCAAACAGTACAAATACCCGCACACACACACACACACACACACACACACACACATGCAGTCGTTGTTTGTTGTTGTGTTCCTTTTTTAATTGAAACATCTGTTTGTGTTGTTGGGAAAAGAATTTGTGAACAGAAGGACAAAGTTCAATTATGTAAAAGGCACATTTCAATGTTTACTTGATGGGGGCAAGGGTGAGACGGGTATGTAAATGCTCACACGTACAAACATATGCACACACACACACATACACACATACACATACATACATACATACACACACACACATTCAAACATGTGCACATTCACACACGTGTGCATGCATACACACATATGCCCCCCACACACGCACACATATACACAAATATGCATGCACGTATACACAAGTACACACATGCACGTGCGTACATACACACATATGCCCAGACAGACAGACACACACACGCATGCATATATGTACATCACATATGCCAACACACACTTATTTGCACATACACACACATGCACATATGCATAAGCGCACATATGCACATACATGCATATGCACACACGCACATACACACATATGTGCACACACATGCCTCCCCCACACACATACATAAGCACACTCACACATACACACATGCACATACATATGTGAACACACACATGCACATATACACACACAAATGCCTCCTCCCACATACATACACAGGCACACTCACACACATACACACATGCACATACACACATATGTGCACACACACACACACGCAAATACACACTCGCATACACACACACACACACACACACACAGGTGTTGCTAAAACGGAAACAAGGGAGACAACTACTCCTATTAGGGACCACTTTCGGAATTGGTGCTTTTCCAACTCTTTAGTTGATTAAATCAGGATTTTTAAGTTCCATACAAAATGCCATTGCAGTTCTATATTTAAGAGATGAGGAATTATCTACATTATTTACATTATTTACATTTGATGGATATCTGTCCTCATCTTGTTTGTTGTTAACACGTTTCGGTTGATATACCCTCCGGCTTTCTTCAGGTGTCATAAAAAATATGAAAATATGAAAAATATAAAATATAAAAATATAAAAAGATAAAAATTATAAAAATCTAAAAATTATAAAATATGAAAAATATAAAAATATATACAAAATATACAAATATAAAAAATATAAAAATATAAAAAATATAAAAATATAAAAAATATAATAATATAAAAAATATTAAAATATAAAAAATATATAAAATATGATAGATATAAAATATAAAAATATATAAATATAAAAATATTAAAAATATAAAAAATATAAAATATAGAAAATATCAAAATATAAGAAATATAAAAATATAAAAAAATATAAAAAATATAAACATATAAAAAATATAAATATATAAAAAATATAAATATATAAAAATATAAATATATAAAAAATATAAAAATATGATAGATATAAAATATAAAAATATATAAATATAAAAATATAAAAAATATAAAATATAGAAAATATCAAAATATAAGAAATCTAAAAATATAAAAACATAAAAATATAAAAAAATATAAAAAATATAAAAATATAAAAATATAAAAATATAAAAAATATAAATATATAAAAAATATAAAAATATAAAAAATATAAAATATAAAAAATATAAAAATATAAGAAATATGAAATATAAAAAATATAAAATAAGTGGTGGGGGTCAATTTATTCAGTTATAAATTCAAGTCAGTGCCCCAGCATGGCCACAGTCTAATGACTGAAATGAGTAAGAAATGAAAAATTAAAGATATTTGTTAGTAAATAAATGAGTAAACATATTGGCAATGTGGTTCATCTGAAATATGGTTTTGAGGAGGTGAAGGGTGAACCAGAATGAAGAATCTCGTGGTTATATATTGGAATTATTATAATCTTTTATTTTTTTGATATTTATAAAGGAGTGGTTGGCAGCAGGAAGGGCATCCAGCTGTAGAAACCCAGCCAAAAATCAGTCTGGAGCCTACTGCAGCTCTCCGGCTTACCAGTTCCAGTCCAAACCGTCCAACTCATGGCAGCATGGAAAATGGATGCTAAATGATGATGATGCACAGGCGCAGGAGTGGCTGTGTGCTAAGTACCTTGCTTACGAACCTCATGGTTCCGGGTTCAGTCCCACTGCGTGGCACCTTGGACAAGTGTCTTCTACTATAGCCTCGGGCCGACCAAATCCTTGTGAGTGGATTTGGCAGACGGAAACTGAAAGAAGCCCGTTGTATATATGTATATATATATATATATGTGTGTTTGTATCCCCAACATCGCTTGACACCCGATGCTGGTGTGTTTGCATCCCCGTAACTTAGCGGTTCGGCAAAAGTGACCGATAGAATAAGTAAGTACTAGGCTTACAAAGAATAAGTCCTGGGGTCGATTTGCTCGACTAAAGGTGGTGCTCCAGCAGGGCCACAGTCAAATGACTGAAACAAGTAAAAGAGTAAAAGAGTAAAGAGAGTATGATGACGATGACGACAATGACGATGATGACGATAATATTACAGCAAATGGAAAAATTCACGTAATATAAGAGAAATAAATTAAAAATTGCTTGGTGTGTGTCACAGTGCCATTTCTTTTCTTATATTCTCGCAACTGTATCAGTAATTGAAAGCTTCATATATAATGACATTGTTAATGAGACATGAAATTAATGAATGTAGAATGCAATTAAGTTTATTATAATTAATGGAATATTTCATGTAATATAAGAGGAATGAGTCGATAATTGTTTGGTGCGCATACTCTGCTAGATGTGTAATGTAAGTGTGCATGTGCGATAGAGCTTTAGTGTGTTGAGAGAAAAGTTGGGCAGAGAGAAGACTGTGCTGGTTTGGTGTTGTGATGCAGATAGACGTAGACAGCTGCATAAAGAAGTGTTGATCACCCAAAGTGGATGGAACTAATGGAAGAGGGAGACCCAAGAAGACATGGGCTGAAGTACTGCTGTTATGTTCTGAGTTCAAATTCCACCGAGGCCGGCTTTGCCTTTCATCCTTTCGGGATAGATAAATTAAGTACCAGTTGAATACTGGGGTCGATGTAATCGACTATCCCCCTCCCCCAAATTTCACATCTTGTGCCTATAGTAGAAAGGGTTGTGTTGTGTGGTTAACATTAGAGAATTTCCTTCTTCCATGGTGGCCACCCCATATCTGGGGCTCATCTTATTGTATTTTTTAGTAGTGTTTGGTGTATAGGTATGCTTGGGGTAGTTTTGTTCACTTCTAATGCTCAGCATATTATCACGTCTGCCATTGTTCTAATTAGGGAATTTCACTCAAGATTCCATAATGGTCCTGTCATTAATCCCATCTATATACGATTGATGGGACTGGATTAGACTATTATTGTATTAGACTCCAGGGTATAGCTAACAGGATTAACTTTCAATGGATTGAACCCGCTATCTATGTCCTTCTATCTGAAGATATTCCTTGAGAAGACTTAACCATTATCTCACCTCATTACTGACTGAAGTGATCAATATTTGATTATTTACAGAGTAAATATGATATATTTGATTTTGATTTTAAACCTGACACAGCTTTATATGGACATTTAACACACACGTAATACTGGCACATGCACAAACACACACACTCAAAACAAAGGCATACATATAAACATATATACATATACATCCACATATGTTTAAATATATATGCAGGTGAAGGCATGGTTGTGTGGTAAGAAGTATACTTCCGAACCATATGGTTCTAAGTTCAGTTTCACTGCTTTCTACTATAGTCACGATGCAATTCCAAATGCAATGTTTGGCAATGTTGTCGAATCCACTTTTGGACGTTATTGGCTTTGTTTGGAAGATGAAGAGAGGCAGTTTGAACATTTGCGAACACGCAGGAATGAGAGAGAATATTAAATAATTCTAAACGACAATAAATAATCGTTTCTACAACAATTTATTTTCCTGAATTTAATTTAACTTTTTAGGATTGTATGTATATCAATAAACATGTACTTGAACACAAAGAGTACATCTTTTTGGGACACCCTATATATATATATGATTGGAGCCTGGTGTAGCCATCTGGTTCACCAGTCCTCAGTCAAATCGTCCAACCCATGCTAGCATGGAAAGCAGACGTTAAACGATGATGATGATGATAAAAAGCATCCAGTCCATTCTGTAAAGTGGTTGACCTTAGGAAGAGCATCTGGCCATGAAGACCATGCTAAAGCTGACAGTAGAGCTTGGCGCTGTCTTTTGACTTGACCGCTCCTGTCAAGCCGTTCAACCTATGCCATCATGAAGGGTAAAGACCCCCTTTGGTGATGAATGACCATGGGATCAGCATGGAGAAGTGTTATTGAACAATGATGATGATGATGATGCCACATGAGTTTAACACATGAGTTCTTTTATATTTTACTTGTCTCACATGAGAGAATCACCTTGAAGAATTTAGTTGAACAAATCAACACAGGACTTAAATTTATTGGTTGCTTTTGCCAGTCAGCTGACTTATAGGGACATAAAGCATAAATAAACCAACACTGATTGTCAAGTGGGAGAAATGATTCATACATACATACATAAACACACGCATAAATGTATGTATGCATGTGTGGATATATAATGGTTAGATTTTTCCTTTATGGTATTACGTTGCATTTAGCTGTTGATATTAATTTTTAGTATACACATTAGCATTTTACTAAATCAACCATAAGATTTTTATGGTAAATGTATATACCCTGGCCGATGGTGCTGACCAATCCATCAACCGTTTGGGCAGTCAATACTGACGATGCATACAGAAGAGGCAAAACTAAGGTTAGTCTGGTGATTCCAGACAGTCATGGGATGGTTAGATCCCCTGTCAGTTTGTGTATACATATGTGTTGTGCTCTTACAGCATTAAAAGTCTTTTAACTCTTATTTCTAGCAATGTAGGTGCTTTGGCGTTCTTAGTTGCTCTTAGTAAATGATTAAATTTTTCCTTTATGGTATTACATTGCACCTAGTTGAAATTAATTTATATATATATATATATATCATCATCATCGTTCAACGTCCGCTTTCCATGCTAGCATGGGTTGGACGATTTGACTGAGGACTGGTGAAACCGGATGGCAACACCAGGCTCCAGTCTGATTTGGCAGAGTTTCTACAGCTGGATGCCCTTCCTAACGCCATATATATATATATATATATATATATATATATATATATATATATATATATATATATATATACATATATATATATACATATATATATATACATATATATATATATACATATATATATATATATATATATATATAGATAGATATAGATAGTTAGTGGCTGTGTGGTAAGTAGCCTGCTTGCCAACCACATGGTTCTGGGTTCAGTCCCACTGCGTGGCACCTTGGGTAAGTGTCTCCTACTATAGCTTTGGGCCGACTAAAGCCTTGTGAGTGGATTTGGTAGATGGAAACTGAAAGAAGCCCGTCGTATATATATGGGTATATATACATATATATCCATTGACATTGTTGTGAATTAATCCTGCATTATCTCATAGCTTTCTGGTCAAAATGCTTAGTGGTATTTCATCTGTCTTTTACATTCTGAGCTCAAATTCTGCCGAGGTCAACTTTGCCTTTTATCCTTTCGGGGTTGATAAAATATGTACCAGTTACGTACTGGGGTTGATCTAATCAATTGGCCACCTTCCCCAAAATTTCAGGCCTTGTGCCTGTAGTAGAAAGGATTATCTCATAGCTTTGAGATTCTAATGATGTGATTGTTGGTGCCGGTGGCACATAAAAGCAGCTACTACACTCTCGGAGTGGTTGGTGTTAGGAAGGGCATCCAGCTGTAGAAACTATGCCAAATCATATTGGAGCCTGGTGTAGTCATCTGGTTCACCAGTCCTCAGTCAAATCGTTAAACGATGATGATGATGATGAGATTGTGGGGTAGATATGAGAGGGTGAGACTGGCTGGTTTGAGCATGAAACAAGTAGAATATATCTGGGTTGAATATGGCTGGTTTATCCTTTTGGCATTCAGATTACTGTCAGATATAATCCTTATTCATTGACATTGTTTTAAATTAATCCTGCATTATCTCATAGCTTTGAGATTTCGGTGATGTGATTGTTTAATTTTAAAATGACATTGTAGGGTAGGTGTAAAAGGCTGGATCTGGCATGTTCGAACATAAAACAGGTAGAGTAGTTAGGGCTGTTATGGTCAGTTTAAATGCTAAATGGTTAAGCTGAAATTAAGGACCAAAATTTGTAACGAGAATCTTCAATGTTTTAATAGAAAATATGTTACCAAGTTAAAGGAAAACAGAACGAAGCTTGAATTCATTGGGCTCTTAATAGATGGGATAACTTCAAAAGCTGTGCAATTAGTTTTGTTATTTGCATTTCTATTGAAGATTATTTCTTGGTGGTGACCTGCAAATTTGTTTTCTTCTACAGATGTGAGAGTCACTGATACATTATTGATACAAACACACTGGCATGTGTATTGTGCAATATTGAAATAATTGTATGGAACCATAGCGATATATGCATAATTGATAACGCAGTGAGCTGGCAGGAGTGTTGACACGCTAAGCAAATTGTTTAGTGGAATTTTGTTCGTCTTTATATTCTTGGTTCAAATTCTGCAAAGGTCAAACTTTATTTTTCATACTTTCAGGGTTGATAAAATAAGTACCAGTTGCGTACTGCGGTTGATGTAATGGACTTACCCCACTCCCCAAAATTTGAAACTAATGTATATATTATTGCTATCGTATATACTCAGCTGGTGAATTACTAATTCTTTATATTGCACATCGTATATTGAATTCTGTTTGAATATTCCTCCATTTGTCTTTTGAATCAAATGGTACCAAGCGTCGATCACCTCTGTTCTCTATGGAGCAGAAACATAGCTACATAGCCCCTCAGGAAGACCCTGGCAAGGAGGGTCGATGGCTTTCATAATTGATGGTTCTCAGATGCCCTGAGAACATTAGATGGTACCATTATGTTTCCAACAAAGAACTACGCACACACACACACACACACACCAGCCTGCAGCCTCCTGCCTCATAGCCATCCACTGCAGATACAGACATGTCCTCTGCCTTCAGCCAGATCATCCTACCATGTCCTTACTCTTGTTCAGTATAGTGATTGTGGGCTGGAAGAGGCCTCATGGTAGTCCCTGCACCAGATTGCTGGACCTGATTAAGGAAAATTTCCAGAGGCTTGACATTATCATGGAAGAGATGCAGAAGGATTGGTATGGCACCACCAACAATGGGGAGCATTGGTAGACCTGGTCAGCTCAACACATGATGGTACCTCTTGGAACCTGCAGTGACTCCAGCCCCATCAAGCAAGCAAACATATATACAATTAATATTGATTATAATTATGTAATTCGTTTCTCAGACAAAGGATGTTTTGAGTTTGAACCCACAGCATGGCCCTTTCAGCAAGCATTATTTACTAAAGCCTCAACTTGACCAATGTCTCATGATTGAAATTTGCTGATGAAAATAAAAAAAAGTAAAAGGGTAAAGAGCCCTTCGGTCATGAATGACCATGGGATTGTATCTAGAAAGTTCCCCTCTGAGGCACAGGTCCGGGCAAGGTTGTTTATGGAAGACCATCAGCTGTCCTTGCATACCTGCCTCTCCTCTCCATCTGGCATTGACCACTTTCAGATGGTGCTTTTTAGGTGCCACCAGCATGGAGAGCCAGTCAAGTAACACTGGCAATGACCCATGCATAAATGGTGCCTATTGTGTGCCACCAGCATGGGAGCCAGTCAGGCAGCACTGGCATCGGCCACAACTACAATTTCCATTTTGATTTTGATTTACTTGACTCAATAGGTCTCCTCAAGCATGGCATGTCAC
Source organism: Octopus bimaculoides (assembly GCF_046866305.1). Classification (NCBI taxonomy): domain Eukaryota; kingdom Metazoa; phylum Mollusca; class Cephalopoda; order Octopoda; family Octopodidae; genus Octopus; species Octopus bimaculoides. The sequence goes on from NC_142949.1 coordinate 6,863,290, forward strand.
CCGATGATTCAAAGGTACTTTTTAAATGGGCGGGTTATAGGCTACAGCTGTGACCTCACTTTACTTGCCGGGTCTTCTCAAACACAGAATATCTCCAGAGGTCTTGGTCTTGTCATTGCCTCTGTGAGGCCCAACGTTCAGGTCTACCTGGGTCTCCCTCTTCCACTGTTAGGGTGTGACACTTCTTCACACAGCACATGACCATACCAGCGCAGTCATCTCTCTTGCACCCTATATCTGATGCTTCTTATGTCCAACATTTCTCTCAGGGCACTTACACATACAGCTCATCATACTAGCATCATTTCTTTCAAGTCTACATATGTCCTCAACAGTCATGGCCTACGTTTCACTGCCATGTAGCATGGCAGTTTGCACATATGCATCATACAGTCTACATTCCACTCTGAGCGAGAGGCCCTTTGTCACCAGCAGTGGTAGGAGCTTTCTGAACTTTGTCCAGGCTATTCTTATTCTAGTGCCATCATCGTTTAACGTCCGCTTTCCATGCTAGCATGGGTTGGACGATTTGACTGAGGACTGGTGAAACCGGATGGCAACACCAGGCTCCAGTCCGATTTGGCAGAGTTTCTACAGCTGGATGCCCTTCCTAACGCCAACCACTCAGAGAGTGTAGTGGGTGCTTTTACGTGTCACCCGCACGAAAACGGCCACGCTCGAAATGGTGTCTTTTATGTGCCACCCGCACAAGCCAGTCCAGGGGCACTGGCAACGATCTCGCTCGAAAATCCTACGGGAGCCAGTCAGGCGGTACTGGCAATGGCCACGCTCAAAATGGTGCATCTCATGTGCCACCCGCACAAGAACCAGTCCAGGGGCACTGGCAACGATCTTACTTGGCTTGCCGGGTCTTCTCACGCACAGCACATTTCCAAAGGTCTCGGTCAGTAGTCATCGCCTCGGTGAGGCCCAATGTACGAAGGTCTTGCCTCACCACCTCAGCCCAGGTCTTCCTGGGCCTACCTCTTCCACGGGTTCCCTCAACTGTTAGGGTGTGGCACTTTTTCACGCAGCTATCCTCCTCCATTCTCACCACATGTCCATACCAGCGCAATCGTCTCTCTTGCACGCCACAACTGATGCTTCTAATGTTCAGCTTTTCTCTCAAGATACTTACACTCTGACGGGTATTCACATTGACATTACACATCCAACGGAGCATACTGGCTTCATTCCTTGCGAGCTTACGTCGTATATATATATATATATATACATATATTTATGTATATATTAATATTATCTCGGTTTATATGTGCAATTCCAGCACCTCTTACTTCTTTGGAGTAGAGTGCACATATATTTTGAAACATATGTAGGAATTAAAGGAACTTTTGTTTATATGCGTTTTGCTCCACTTATTATTCTTTATATATATATATATATATATACACACACACAAACATTAACACTACTTGGACATGGGTGTCATTTATATACCCCGTAAACAAAATACTCCGCTTGCTGATTCAATGTGCGAAAACCATTAAAATCAAGTTGGCATCATGAAGGGCATCTGGCCATGGAACATGTTCTCATGAAGTTTTGCTTGACATGTGAAGCAGTGTTACAGTATTGTACCAACATGTGGAGCAGTATAATGTGACAGAGGCTCGTCTCATCTCCATGTCACAGACAACTCTGCAAGCTTCACCTTATTTGACATTAATAATACAAAAATAAGTTACCATTATATAACCAGCATGACATCACCATTGCAAAGTAATTCACCTGGTGATTAACATGGGGCTTAATTAGATGGTCATTGATGGATGTTAATTAATACCATCATTAAAAATACACACACACATACATCCATATATATACACACTGTAAAGTAATGACACAGTCAAGAAGAGTATGTAGAAACAGTATAGATTTTATTGAATGAATTTTGTTGAATGTTTTTCACTCCAGTCTATCAGCCATCCATCAGAATGATCTCTGAAAATATAAAACAAATCATTATTTATAAAAATAAGTAAATAAATTTTTTTAAATGTATGCATACATACATTGTGGTATGTGGAAACATTTGAAGTGTACACATATACATTTACTGTATATATCTATATAATAATAATAATCATCATCAGTAACATTTAATGTCTGTTTTTCCATGCTGGCATGGGTTGGATGGCTTGACAAGAACTGGCAAGGCCAGGGGCCACATCAAGTTCCATAGTCTGTTTCGGCAAGGTTTTTACAGCTGGATTATCTTCCTAATACTAACCACTTCACAGAGTATAACAGGTACTTATAACGTGGCACCAGTATCATTCATCATCATTTAGTGTCCATTGTCCATGCTGGCATGGGTTGGATGGTTTGACCAGGGCTGGCAAACTGCACCAGACTCTGTGTGTGTATTTATAGTTATTGAAGAGTATGTATACATACATATCTTTGTGTGAGAAAATATTTGAAGGATTCAATATGCAGAATAACAAGTAAACAAAATGTAAAGTGCAGTTTATGTAAGTATGTACATAAGTGAGGGTGCATAGCCTAGTTGTCAAGCATGTTGCATTCACAATTGCAAGGTTGTGGTTTCAATATCTGGATCAAGTGGTGCTTTGTGTGCCTGAGCAAGATACTTCACCATCTCAGGTTGCTCTTCGATCACTTCGACACCTGATATGTGGCATACCATGCACCTGTTCAAGCAATGTCAATTTGATAGAGGGAGTGAACTGGTGTACAGCACATACGTTTGATCACTATAAACAAGTCACCTGTGCAGGTTGTTCAGCAAGAAACTGCAGAACCTTCACTTGTTGTAGACAACAGGTGAGTCCATGGTATACATATGCACCCAGTACACACTGTAAAGTGACTGGTGATGGGAAGGGCATGTAGTTGTAGAAACCAAGCTTCAAGTGTTAGTCTATGAAAGCTCTCAATAAGAAATGATTAGAAATATGACAACCCTTCCAATCCATACCAGCATGAAAAACAGAAGTAAATCTGATTTTTTTTAATGTATTGTGTGTTTATTTATATTATTGAATAAGACAAAAACTGAAAATAAGAGTCATTCAGCCTAAACTGGGAAATAAATTATTTATTATAGTAAAATAAATTTAATATAAACTCGTAACTCTTTTGTTACTGTATGTCCATTGAAAGATAATGTCTTTGTTTCAATTGATTTTGAAAATATATTACCAAGAAGTTTCAATGAAACGTTTTAATTTAGATTACTTTACAATGGTGAATTTGCATTGTAGAACCAAGCACAGGTTGGTATCAAAAGGGTGAAGTGAATGAAAGAAAGCAGGTAAAAAACATTGATTCTTACCTGTCAAAATGTCATACATATATTCCGACCCAGAGTAACAGGAACAAAACACCAAAACCCATGAAAACAGAGGCAAATAATGATACCAGAAGCTCTTTGTAAATGTCTCGTGAGAATTTGGTTGATGTGACTTCATATCTGATGCTAAGTTAAGGAACAATACACATGTAGCAATAACCAGGAGCTGAAATTTAATTTCTAAAGCTTGACACATGGGAGATTTAAATTTGTTAAATTTGTATCTGTTGTGCAGAGAAGACAGCAAAAACCAGAGTAAGAAAAAAAAAAAAGTGGATTGAGGAACGACTTGGAGATTTTTATCTGAATTGAATCTATGGAAGAACAGATACGAAGGGAGATAACTTTAGCCATTTGATTTCGTTTTTGGTTTTATGTTGTGTGATCTGAAGGAAGCTATGAATTTAAGAAGGAATGGGTGCAGCCTGTTGGTGGGTAGTTTTGATAAGAAATTTCTATACGAAACATGGTCAAAACATTTTATTAATGTCAAGAGTGACAACTACTTTCAACAAATTTCTCTCAGCCCATTGGTCAGTGATGTAGGAAAGTTTAGCTTTAGGTTTGCAAGCAATATTACTGAAGCTGGGGGTCTGGCTGATTTGAAGTAAACAGAAGTACTTGGTGTGTGTACTTAGAAGGTCAGAAGGGGATAGAACTGCAGGAGGTTTGCCAAGTGTGTGCAATGTGGACTTGGCAGGAAAGTAGGGGGAACAAAAGATTTTCTTCAGGAGGGTACTGCTCAAAAAACCCTCATTGATATGAAGTGGAGGAAAAGAGGATTTTGAAAATTTTGGCAGGGGATCAGAAGGATTAACTGTAGTTTAGGAAACAAGATTAACTAAAGTGCTGTGCAATGCATGAAATTATCTTCCATAGTTCGGATAGTGGTCTTGCAGGAGACATGTTGCTGGGTAAAAAATGCCAGCCAGAATTTGGGGATAGTCCCTTTTTTTGTTTCTTTTGTCTGGTGCAGTGATTCTCAACAAGGGTCCTTACGACTCTTGGGAGTCCATAAAAGATTTTATTGTTAAAATTCATGTGCAATAAATTCCTTATATTCCTACAATACACAAAATACTTCAACAATTTTTTCCCTTACATATTCTTTATATAATTCCCTTAAGTATAAAAATATAAGATTTTTTTTAAACATCGAATGGCCATGAGGGTCAATCTGAATAAAACAGGCGTCAAAAGGGATCCATAGGTAAGAAAAATGGTTGAGAAACACTGTTCTGGGGACTTGGAGCACTGAATTTTTGTTTGAGATGTGAAAGGGCATGCCAGAAATGATAGCTTCAGTCCCTCCACCTAACTGTTCCTCACATATCCGGAGTTAAGCGTAGCAGCTTCCAGAGACAGCATAAATCTGGAAACTGTTAGACTGGCTAAATTATTTTATTATGTAAAAAAAAGAAAACAGAAATGGTTTTATCATGAAATGGTGATGTTATGTCTTTGGGGCTTCTGTAGAAAAATTAAATTATTCTGACAGCTCCATAAAGAAGTGTCATTCACTCAAAGTGGATGGATCTTGTGGAAGAGGGAGATCCAGAAAGACAAGAGGCAAAGTACTGAAGGACGACCTCAGGATGCTGAACCTTTCAGATGAGGTGACAGTGGATTGAGATAGCTGGCACCTTGCTGTACTCAAGACGACCTGTCCTCCACAGCAGAAGTGTTAAAATCACTCCCCACCTGGTGAAGAGGATTAGCCTTCAAGAGTCCTGCGCTGGGGCCACATTAAAATCATGCAGCACACTTGGTAAAGTGATTGGCATTAGGAAGGGCATCCAACCATAGGGACCAAGCCAAATCAGACTGGAACCTGGTGCAGTTCTCCTGCCTGCCAGCTCTGGTCAAACTGCCCAGCTCATGCCAGCAGGGAAAATGGACGTTAAAGGATGGTGATGGTGAGGCACAGATATAATTGTGTGGTAAGAAGCTTGATTCCCAACTACATGGTTCTGGGTTCCGTCCCACTGCGTGACACCTTGGGTGAGTGTCTTCTTCAATAGCCTTGGACCAACCAATGCCTTGTGAGTGGATCTGGTAGACGGAGACTGAAAGAAGTCCATCATAGATACATGTGGGTGTCTTTGTGTCTGCCCCACCACCACCACCACTTGACATCTGGTGTTGGTGTGTTTACATCCCCACAACTTAGTCGTTCAGCAAAAGAGACTAGAAAAGTACTGGAGTTAATTCGGTTGACTAAAAATTCTTCAAGGTTGTGCTCCAGCATGGCCACAGTCTAGTGAGTGAAACAAAAGGTAAAAGGGAAATATAGTTAACCCTTTCACTGTGGAAATCAGTTTTATATATCGATCTATTTTTTGTTGAGGAATATCATTTTTAAAACTATTTCCTGTTGAGATGTGTGAAGTTCAATGAAGATATACAACTTTGCAGAAAATCCCAATTCTATATATTTTGGTAGATATTTAAAATTGCAACTGCAATAATCATGAAATTCAATTTAGCAGTGAAAGGGTTAAAAAAATCTTTATAGAAATGTTTCATTATAGTCTTTTGTAATGATATTTGCTTGCAGTTTGCAATCAATGTTAAGACAAAAGAAAGAAGTAAATATTAATTAATAATAATTAATATTTTAATGTTTTCATATAATAACTGGCACTCTGTCGGTTATGACAATGGAGGTTCCAGTTGATCTGATCAATGGGACAGCCAGCTTGTGCAATTAATGTGAAAGTGGTTGAGAACTCCACAGATACACATACCTTTAACATAGTTCTGAGAGAGATTCAGCAACTCACAGGATGTGACAAAGCTGGCCCCTTTGAATTACAGGTACTACTATTTATTTCTGCCAGCTGAGTGGACTGGAGCAATGTGAAATAAAGTGTCTTGCTCAAGGACACAACGTGTCGCCGGGAATTGAACTCACGACCTGATCTAAATACCCTAAACTACAAAGCTATGCACCTTCACGAGAGCAGACAGGACAGGTAGAAGAATGAGAATTGATAAACATATATTGATTTTGGCTTCACTTCAAGGAATAAAAATCCCTGAGGGATTCCCTCCCAAGATCTCACCTCATTGGCCTGAAAAACTGAGCTTTAATGAATTTACAGGTATGTGGGGTTATGCACATGGGCCTTGTGTTGGGAAGTTCTATGCGTGGTTTAGGTGAGCTCAGGTTGTTATTTGGGTGTGTTGATATCTGGAGGGAAGGAGGTGTATTATTTGTTGTGTTGAGAGATTGTGAAGAAGGTTTCTGCTGTTTCTCTGTCGTTCCCAACTATGTCGTCTTGAGTTTGGTCCCACTGAGTGGTACCTTGGACAGGTATCTTCTATTATAGCCCCAGGCCAACCAAAGCCTTGTGAGCGGATCTGGTAGATGGAAACTGAAAGAAGCCCACTGTATATATGTGTGTGTGTGTACATGTGTGTATGTGCTTGTGTGTACCCTAGACATCACCTAAAGGTTGTAAATGCCTATCATCAACAAACAAGTGAGTTTGTTCATTTCCAGTCCTCCAAGAAAAACATGTCTAGGTCATGGGGGAAACATTTATTACCTGCTTGGAGAACAGATGAAGGTAGGTGACAGAAAGGGCATCCGATTGTAAAAAAAGATCTACAACAACAAATTCTGTCTGACTCTTGTAATTGTAAAATGGGAGACACTAAATGATGATGATGATATCTCCACACGAATATTTGTGTTGCAGATTTTTGCTGTGAAAAACTTGGTTTTTTTGTCAACATCAGGATAAATTAATGAAATTCCATCTCTCTCAGACTAATGGATTGTCTGATTGCTTTTAATGTTCAAATTTCCTCACTTTAATCTTTTATTCCACTGAAATATATCAATTCTTTTCCTCACAATACGTTTGTAAACAAATGTCAATGTTTTCTTTCAATTCTATTATATTTTAGTGAGGGATAAAAAAAAAATGGTAAAACAACAAAAAAAACCCCCAAAGACCCATTGTTGATTATATTTTATATCTTCAATATCTGTAAGCCATGTTGGCACAGCAGAGAATAAAGGAAAAAAAAAATTTAATATCTGTATTAAAATGGTTGATTATTCAGTAGATTATTTGTTTCCCCACTTCATATAATTCTTTGCAAAAACAACAACAAACAGACAAAAAGATATTCATCTGCAATAAAACAGCATTGTTAATATTTGAAAGAAAATCCACCATTACTGTTGTATATAAATTATATACATGTGTGTGTATATTTATGTAAACACACACACATATATATTACATATGTATGAGTGTATGTGTATATATATATGTATATATATATATATATATATATGTATTATGTATGTATGTGTGTGTATACATATATATATATATATATATTATGTATGTACATACATGTGTGTTTAAATATATATATATATATATATATATATATATATATATATATATATATATATATATTATGTATGTACATACGTATGTGTTTAAATATATATATGTGTGTGTGTGTGTGTGTGTGTTTATGTATATAGTGGACCATTTTATATTATCTGTGTATGTTTTTTTTTTCATAAAAATGATTGGAAAACAACACAGAAAATTATTCTTGCAAACATTTGTAAGAAAATATGTCAGAGAAATATAACAGGAATATTTTACAATTTCTGTAAAAATGGTTGTAAAAAAGAAGAAAAAAAAAAACGTTATTTGATGTTTTACAAAATATTGAAACAGTTTAATTAATTCCATTTAAATATATTTTAAAAAAATAATAACTTGAAGAAAACAGATATTTAGTGTTAGTTTTATAAAACCATTACATTAAAAGCCAATAATTATCTAATAAAAAGCATTTGTTAATTAAAAAAATTAAATTGTGAAATGAGACTTAATTATGTAGGCTATACTGTAGCAACTTTTGACAGTATGAAAGGTTTGGGTGGTTTGTTCAGAGATCCCACCTGGTGACAACTGGTCAAAGTGACCATCACCTTTGAAAATTGGGAAATCCTAGAAGAAATTTTATTAAGGTTTGCTTCTCTTTTAACTAACCCTTTAGCGTTTAAACTGGCCATATCCAGCCCCCAAAATTCTACCTGTATCATTTTCAAACCAGCCTGATCCAGCCTTTCACACCCACCCTACAATGTCATTCTAAGAAAAAAAGATAATCACACCATTGAAATTGCAAAGCTATGAGATAAAGCAAGATTAATTCAAATCACTGTGAATGAGTATGTATTACATTTGACAGGATAATCTGAATGCTAAGGGATTAAACCAGCCAATTTCACCCTAAATATTCTGTTTCATGTTTTCAAACTGGCCAGATCAAGCCTCTCACACTTAGCCTACAATGTCATCCTATTATAAATTTGAGTGATGTTTCTCTGTCCGTTATGTTTTTATGTTTAACTCCTCCAAGACTGTTGGTGCAAGAATAACGAAACTTAAACCAGCAACTCCCATAATCCCAGGGAATGTCCTAAGGGGGTCTATTTTTTCAAGGGCTGCCTAATTGGGGCCCCACCGACCTCCTACTTTTACTGCATTTTAAACTAAATATATGGCATTGGCAACCAAATTGGAGCAATGACAATGAATTTCATACCATGAATTCCCAGGGAGTATCATAAGGGGGTTAAATTTCTGAAGGGCCACTTAAATGAAGCCCTACTGACCCCCTTGCTTAGCACATTTGCAGAAATATATTTGGGCATTCTAAATACCTTCACGTCCATTGAAATCGAGATGAAGAGTCATAACAGGTACGTTTCAGGTGTGGTGGTGCAGATGTTTATATTTTGTAGTTTCATATTTCTTTATTGCCCACAAGGGGCTAAACATAGAGGGGACAAACAAGGACAAACAAAGGGATTAAGTCGATTACATCGACCCCAGAGTGTAACTGGTACTTAATTTATCGACCCCGAAAGGATGAAAGGCAAAGTCGACCTCGGCGGAATTTGAACTCAGAACGTAAAGACAGACGAAATACCGCTAAGCATTTCGCCTGGCATGCTAACGTTTCTGCCAACTCGCTGCCTTATATTTTGTAGTTTCAGTACAGCATTAAAATTGTGTCAATACATAGAGAGACATTAACAACTGCCACCACAACAACCACTACCGACATTGCTCTCTGCAATTCTTCAAAAGGATACACAAAGAACCAAGCCATGAAGAAGATTCCAATCCCCAACAACACAACTGTCAAATGGGGGAAGACAGCCGGGTTGATAGGGCTGACAAAACGGCTCATTGATTCCAGCGTTGTCTGAAAAATAAGAAGAAACACACACTGGTGAACTGATTCAATTACAAATCATGATGGAGTGAGTTAATTACAAAACATGGTCAGTTCGTTAATTACAAGACTTGCAGGAGCTTGTTAATTACAGTAAAAGGTGAAATTTGCTCATTACAAGAACGCAGTAGAGTTTACATAATTATAAGACATGGTGGAATTTACATGATTACAAAACAGGGCGGAGTCGGTTAATTACAAGACATGGTGGAATTTAAATAAATTTCCAAAATATGGTGGAGTTTCATTGATTTTCATTAAATGACTAAGTCAGAGGAATGGTAGAACTTCTGAGACTGATGGATGGAATTGACACCTGGCCTCAACAGACTGGATTCTGCTAAAGGAACCCAAAGATCAGGTAAAAGTGTTAACCCTTTAGCGTTCGCATAATTCTCTCAAAAATAACTTAGTGGTTCGGCAAAAGAAACTGATAGAATAAGTACTAGGCTTCCAAAGAATAAGTCATGGGGGTCGATTTACTCGAGTAAAGGTGGTGCTCCAGCATGGCTGCAGTCAAATGACTGAAACAAGTAAAAGAGCATTTATTCACATGCCTTTAATTAATCATGCATCATCTTGTAGCTTTGATATTTTCATGAGGTAATTGCTCATTTTTAGAATGATATTGTAAGGTTGGAGTGAGTCCAGTCTGGCCAGCTTCAACATAAAAAAGATAGAATATTTCGGTCGAATATGGCTAGATTAAATGCTAAACAGTTAATCTGCGTAATGATTAGGTTTATCACCAGTCTTTGGATTAAATGCTAAGGCAAACCTGAAGTAAAACTAAATGATGAATTTTGGTGAAGGGTTGAGGCAACTTCCAACAACTCCATGAACTGGAATCCCAGACTCATTGGTGGCAGCAGATTTGACTTTTTGAGCTCTTAATAATCGGTTTGATAACCCAGTCAAGACATTCCACCACAGTTCTTTGACATAGTCGTCTGCTTTAGACTTTGCATTACAGGAGGACATGAGATGAGATGCTGAAGCATGATCTTCAAATGTTGGGTCTCATAGAAGTGATGACAAGTGAACGAGACCTTTGGTGATTTGCTGTGTTTGAAAAGAGACATCAAACCAAGTGAAATCATAGTCATGACCAGTGCTGGTGACACGTGAAAGGCATCCACTGCACTTCACACTTGGAGTGGTTGGGGTTATGTTATGAAGGGCATCCAACTTTAGTAACCACGCCAAACCAGACTGGTGACTGGTTTACAGCTCTCCGGCTTACCAGTTCCACTCAAACCATCTAACCCATACCAGCATGGAAAGCGGATGCTGAATGATGATAATGATGATGGTATTTAGTTATGGCACTTAACCCTTTAGCATTTAAACCACTTATATCCAGCCAAGATATTCAACCTGTTTTATGTTCAAACTGGCCACATCCAGCCTCTCACACCTATCCTACAATGTAATTCTAAAAATACACAATCACATCATTGAAACTGCAAAGCTATAGAATAATGCAGGATTTTAATTCAAAACACTGTGAATAAATAAGCATTGCATTTGACAGAGTAAACTGAATGCTAAAGGGTTGATATTCAGAATTCAAATCCAGCCCCCACTCAAAAGTGACCGGAGAGTGAAACAATTTCAGAGAAATGGACCCAGAATTCAATGTAAAGTGGTTGGCAAATGAGCTCCCTTTAATCAACCTCTCTACTATTGGTGTCATGAGAAAACACATCCAGTACACTTTGTAAGGGTATCCAGCTGTAGAAAGCAGGCCAAATGGCACACGTGAACATCTGTCTATTGGGAGCAGCAGCTGCAGCACCCAGTAAGAAATATCTAGGACCACAATGACCTGTCCATTTCATGCCAGTATGTAAAGTGGACATAAAAATGATTGGTCAGCTGCCCAATGGACGTAAATGTACCATCAAACATCCAGAAAAAAAGAGAACATTTATGGTAAACTAATGTGGAACCTACAGCCCTTGCACCTTGGCTATAAGCTTTTATTTGTACCTATCATCATAGGTGCATTAGGTTATGCATCTACAAATTTACACAAAATCCGAGAAATACAAAACTTTTTCAAAGAAAGAACAAAATAAGAAACTGATGCTCATTCTCCAAATTCAATCAATAAGTGGCACAGAGTGGAGGCGCAATGGCCCAGTGGTTAGGGCAGCGGACTCGCGGTCATAGGATCGCAGTTTCGATTCCCAGACCTGGCGTTGTGAGTGTTTATTGAGAGATAGCACCTAAAACTCCACGAGGCTCCGGCAGGGGATGGTGGCGAACCCTGCTGTACTCTTTCACCACAACTTTCTCTCACTCTTACTTCCTGTTTCTGCTGTGCCTGTAATTCAAAGGGTCAGCCTTGTCACACTGTGTCACGCTGAATATCCCCGAGAACTACGTTAAGGGTACACGTGTCTGTGGAGTGCTCAGCTACTTGCACGTTAATTTCATGAGCAGGCTGTTCAGTTGATCGGATCAACTGGAACCCTCGACGTCGTAAGCGACGGAGTGCCAACAACAAGTGGCACAGTGAAAATTTGTCAGACATTCCAAAGATTCTTCAAATAGAGACATACAGTTGTATGCATTGAGAGTTCATACAACAACTCAACTCAAACCACATATTTACAAACACTGAGATGTCTCTTTGCTTTGTTAGTGACTAGCTTTGAATAAAACTCAAAGAGAAACAAACATGCGTGCATATATATATGACAGGATATTTTAGTTTGCATCTATGAAATTCACTCACAAGGCTTTAGTCAGCCTGGGGCTATAGTAGAAGACCCTTGCCCAAGGTGCCACACAGTGGGACTGTACCTGGAACCATGCATTTAAAAAGAAGGCTTATTAACCACATAGTCATGCCTGCATCTACACACACGTGCATGTGAAAACGTGTGTATTAGATATTATTTATTTATGCGCCCTTTTTAAAAGCTAGCCAAGCTCATGGGCCCGGATTCCATGGTGTGTTACCCTGCCCAGCTAGACGGGACATATATATATATAATTGATGGGCTTCTTTCAATTTCAGTCTACCAAATCCACTCACAAGGATTTGGTCAGCCCAAGGAAGACACTTGCTCAAGGCACCACACAGAACCATGTGGTTGAGAAGCAAGCATCTTACCACACAGCCACCTGCGAAATGAAAGCAAATTTTGTCTCAGAAAAACCCGTCCCAACCCAAGCCAGCATGGAAAAGGGGACATAAACTGATGTTACATGAATAAATATAATAAGAGGGTAGACTACAGATGATAACCTCAGCTGCTAGATATAACAGCCAAAATGCCCTCAAACTACACAACCGTCTTAATAAAAAAAAACAGGACATATTTGATAAATGTAGCCCAAACTAAACTATGTTTGAGAAAAAAGGCAGGTTGGTTACAGGTAGGATGTCTTTGATTACAGGTCAGCTTGACCAAAGTTAACCTGGGAAGGGAGGTCACATTTGATAATGTAGTCCTAGGTATACTATGTCTGAATAAAAGCCTGGTGGTCGTGGCTGAAGCGTCTTTCGTCCAGTTTTCGTTGGAGTGGGGCTGATTTAGGGTTAAACGAGATTCATTACACGTAGTGGTCATAGGGCATTAATTGGAATGTCTGTCGTGCCAGAGGTGACGTGGGACCAAATAAATGGCCAACGCAGTCATTCAACGTACAAGAAATAGCGACCAAATCTTCTTCAACTCACATCTTACTAACTTGAAAAATAGTAACACTGGCTAACTTAATCTCTGCCCCCACCTCTCTCTCTCTCTCTCTCTATATATATATATATATATAGGCGATCTTTCGATACTAATCCTTTATATATTTATTAATGCGCCCTTTTAAAGCCTAGCCAGGCTCAGGGGCCTGGTTTCCCAGTTTCTATGGAGTGTGTGTTCCCCCTCAGCTGGACGGGACGCCAGTCCATTGCAGCTTTACTCAAGAAACAGGAAGAATGAGTATCCTTTATATATATATATATATATATAAAACGAATGGTCACGGGTGGAACGATATCAAATTATGGGTCGGTTCGATCGAGGCTGACTTAAAGCTAAGTAATAACAACAATAGGGTGGAGGTAAAGAATATGCACACCACCCGTTTTCAGTGTAACCCTAACCCTAACCACCGGTTATGCGTTTTCGCCATCAATAGTATACGACCTGCTAGAAATAGCACACAAATCTTCACTCGAATCACACACGAGCCGAGTTTCGAAACATTTACCCGCTCCGTAACTTTTTCACTTCTTTACAATTTATTTCCTTGAAAATATTTCTTCCGATTCCTACATTTATATAGTGCAACATATCCTTAAAAAAACAGGATGGTCATGTATGGAATGCCTTTGGTCGTAGGTCTCCTTAATCACAGCTGACCCGATGAGTGGGGGGGGGGAGCAAAACAACAACTGTACTTGTGTTATTATAAGATGTATGCATTCGATTCTAGATACGCTGCCTGCATAAAAATCGTGATGGTCACTTCTGTAACGTCTACGATTACATTAAAATCATTTAATCTGCTGGATTAAGGTTGGTTAGTGTAGTATAACATCAACATCGACATTATCAAGACAGATCTGTATAAAAGAATGTATGTGTGTGTGTGTGTGTGTTTTTATGCAACGTGTAACAATTTGAAGCAGTTTCGGTTTAATTGGAGAATTTACTGCTGAAAAAAAGAGGTTATGGTTAAATTAGTAGTGAAATATTTGGAATTGGGGTTAATTGAAGTTTGATAATTAATTAGAATATTTGGAGTAATTAAGTTTAAGTTGAGTTCATGTGAAATATCGATAGAAAAATATTCGAGTTTGATCAGAGTGAGAACTTACCATGATGGAGAGGAACTAGTTGACATGAATGAAGGCCGAAACCGGTAGTGACGTCATAAGGATAGAAAGTGAGAGGGAAGGGAGAGAGAGGTAAAGAGAGCGAGAGAAAGTCAGAGGGAAGGGAGAGAAAGAAAGTGATAGAGGTAAAGAGAGGGAGAGTGGGAGTAAAAATGACAGATACAGAGAGGGGAAGAAAGAATAAGAGACAAGGAGAGTGAAAGCAATATACATATATCTATCTATCTATCTAGAAAGAGAAAGAGAATGATGTACATTAAGACGGAGAAATGAAGAGGGAAGGAGAAAGTAATAGAGATCAATAGGTAGTCTAACAGAGAGGAAGAAATTGATAAGATAGAGAGATAAAAAAAGGGATGGTGAGAGAGAGAGACAAATAGGAAGTGATAGAAATAGACAGTGAAGGAGAAGGTAGTAGGGAGAAAAAGAGAGGGAGAAAGTAAGAGAGACTGATGAATATAGTGAGAGATAGAGGGAGAAAGTGAGATGGAAATAAATAGATAGACAAAATGAATAAGAGAACGAGCGAAAGAATGAAAGTAACAGATAGAAAGATAGAGAAAGAGAGAGTGGAGGTGATGAGGTAGAAAGAATTACTATAGCAACGTGTCCAGTGTTTGATGTCGGCACAGATGTTCCCTCCTCCCTTGGCCGAAAATGGAACGGTTCACCCAATATTGATATTATTTGGGAAAAAAAACTAAAATGAAAAAACAAAAGGGGGATTAGGAATTATGAAGAATGGGTTCAATTGAAAGAAAAGAAAAGAAGTTTGTTCCGATTCAAAGTTTCGTCCAGAAAGCATCATCTTCCATTCGAAATAGGCTTTCTAAGATCAAATATTGGTGCTTGTTATAATTCTTTTATTTTTTCGGACGGAAGTAACTTTGAAGAAAATGTATAATTTAAAAAAGGTAGAGCGATAGTTACTGTCTCTGTGCTTAATTTCAGACCGAATTTTCATATCTGTTCTAATCATCCATGTTAACTATCGTTATATTTCTATTATAGAATTTAAAACACAGTTCTATATTTAAGAGATGAGGAATTATGCACATTATTTACATTTGACGGATATTTGTCCTCATCTTGTTTGTTAACACAACGTTTCGGCTGATATACCCTCCAGCCTTCATCAGGTGTCTTGGAGAATTTCGAACCCGGGTTCACATTCCTAAGGTAGTTTTCGTTGTTGTTGTTGTTATTATTATTATTATTATTATTATTATTATTATTATTATTATTATTCAGGTCACTGCCTGGAATCAAACTCGGAATCTTGGGGTTAGTAGCCCCCACTCTTAACCCCAAAATAACGAGTTCATTTCCAGGCAGTGACCTAATAATAATAATAATAATAATAATAATAATAATAATAATAACCTCGAAAAATACCTTAGGAATGGGAACCCAGGTTCAAAATTTCCCCAAGACACCTGATGAAGGCTGGAGGGTATATCAGCCGAAACGTTGTGTTAACAACAAACAAGATGAGGACAAATATCTGTCTAATGGAAATAAAGAATTTAAAACACTTGGACGGAATTTACAAAGGAATGTTGTTGTTTAGACATGTTCCTCTCCTAGGCCAACTCTGATTGAACAGACCTGTAATCAAAGACGTTCCTGCAACTCATTTTTTATCTCAACGTTTTTATCATCATCATCATTAATATCAGCGAACTGGTCAAATTGTTACCATGCAGGGCTAAATGCTTAGTGGCATTTCAATCGTCTTTACATTCTGAGTTCCAATTCCGCCAAGGCTGATTTTGCCTTTCGGCCTTTCAGAGTTGATAAAATTGGTACCAGTTGATCACTGGGGTCGATGTGATGAATTTACCTCTTCTCCCAAAAGTACAGGCCTTGTGCCAAAATTTGAAAATTTACTCAAGAAACAGGGAGAAAGTTGGGGCAAAAGAGTACAACAGGGGTGCCCCCCCCCTGCCGGAGCCTCGTGGAGCTTCAGGTGTTTTCGCTCAATAAACACTCACAACGCCTGGTCTGGGAATCGAAACCGCGATCCTCTGACCGCGAGTCCGCTGCCCTTACCACTGGGCCATTGCGCCTCCACACAATATGATTAAGTTGCTGCTATTTCTAGAGGTTGAGCGCTGGAGGAGGTGGGAATTTATTTCTCCTGCTAGTGATATAAACAAGAGTGCATTTTGCACCAACGGCCTATATGAGAGAATCTCTCATGGTAAATACTGCAGTATAGCTTGTTCTAACAGAACATCCATGTTTAAATGGGAATAAATATCACCTCTTGGTATTAATACTGCCTCTGTTACATATATGTTTGCTAATACTGCCTCTGTTACATATATGTTTGCTAATACTGCCTCTGTCTCTAACGTGGCTGCTATCTGAGGACTGAAACAATAGTAATTAAAAGATAAAGATAAAAGATAAAATATATGTAGCTAGCATGCATTCAGAGTCACAGTCTGATTAGAGTTGCAACTAACATTAACTCCAATTAGTCAAAGCAGTGCACCTTGGGGAGAGGTGACCTATTTTCCCTTCACTTTGTCTATACATGTCGAACCAGAATATGATTAACATTTCACTTAGTTAATAGATGTAAAAAAAATGTGCCACTCGCATGAGGAAATTCCAAAGACTAGTACTCTGGAAACAGAAAACTAGGTTTAGTAGTTAGTGCATGGCCTAGAGAGGGGTAGGCATGATATAGGTGGGAAAAGGAAAATTAATTGAGTTAAGAGTATCCCAGTGGAGGTAGTAGGGAACCAGGCAGTTCCAAGGGGCAGAGAAGTCTCTTAGTAGTAGTAGAAATGGGAGAGAAATACTGGTTTCCAATTTTGGCACAAGGCCAACAATTTCGGAGTGGGGAGGGTGAGTCGATTACATCAACCCCAGTACTCAACTGGTATTTATTTTATCGACCTTGAAAGAATGAAAGGCAAAGCTGACTCCGGTAGCATTTGAACTCAGAACGTAAAGACAGACAAAATGTTGCTGAGCATTTTGCCCAACATGATTCTGCCAGATTACCGCCTTCATGTAGAGAAATAATACAGAGCATTTTGGCAGGTTTGAAAATGAGTGAAATGGTGAGGAGCTTTATGTCAAGAAGCATTTCTTTGGATGTGCCCTAAAACAGGCCTTACAAATACAGGATCCTGAAGCTGGTCTGGCCCGTGGTGATGTTTAGTCTGATCCCCTGTTTAATTTTATTTTTAAAAAGTTTGATTATTATTTTGAAATATTCTGCTAGAGGTGCAGGCATTGGTGTGTAGTTAAGAAGCTTGATTTGTAACCACAAGGTTTCTGGTTCAGTCCCTCTGTGTGGCACCTTGAGAAAGTGTCTTCTATTATAGCCCTGGGCCAACCAATGCTTTGTGCGCAAATCTGGTGGACAGAAACTATGTCAAAGCCTGTCATATATATATATATATATGAAAGACTGCGTCAGTCACGAATGCCCATGGGTGTACCTAAGAGGGTCCTCTCTAGGTACAAGTCTGGGCAGAAAGTTGCCTCTCTGGCAAAAGCACAATCTAGGGTTGTTTTTATGGAAGACCAGTAGTCACCCATGCACACTGGCCTCCCCTCTTTGTGCCACTGATGTTATCCAAGAGAAAGGCAAAGGCCGATACAGCTTGGCACTAGTGACGTCGCAGCTCATTTCTACACGGAATGAACTAGGGTAACATGAAATAAAGTGTCTTGCTCAAGAACACAACACATGCAACCCGATCTGGGAATCAAACTCACAACCTCACGATCGTAAGCTCAACACTCTAACCACTGAGCCACACGCCTTCACTATATATATATATATATATATATATATATATATATATATATATATATATATATATATATGTCATGTGACCATGTGGTCAGATGACTGAACAAGCTATCGGATGTTGTTACACATCACTGGTCACAATGCGCTTGTGCTTTGTTTTAGACTTCAAATGACACCACCCTGCTGGCTAGAAGGAGCAGGCCAATGTTCCCTCTGCTGATCAAAAGGGGGACTGGAGCAACATGAAATGAAAGCACACACACACACACACATGCATGCATACATACATATATATGTAGTATGTGTATAATATGTATGGCCGTTGCCAGTACCGCCTGACTGGCCCTTGTGCCGGTGGCACATAAAAGCACCCACTACACTCTCGGAGTGGTTGGCATTAGGAAGGGCATCCAGCTGTAGAAACTCTGCCAAATCAGATTGGAGCCTGGTGTAGCCATCTGGTTCACCAGTCCTCAGTCAAATTGTCCAACCCATGCTAGCATGGAAAGCAGACGTTAAACGATGATGATGATGATGATGATGATATATATATGACTGCCATGAGGCAGGAAAGTATACTAGTCCTTATATATTTAATACTCTATATTTAATACTCAATATCTCATATATTCAATAAGACATTCAATACTTCATTTCATTTTACTATTTATATTATATATTCCATATTCTATATCCCACATTAATTTTATAAGAATATAAATAAAACATAAAAACTCTTTTAAATAATATATTCCTCTATACACGATCATACAAACCCCATTTTTATTTTTTTATTTTTTTTCATATATATATATGTATATATATAAAGCAAATAAGTAACAAGGATGTCCAGTGCATTATGACCGTTTCGAATGGCTCCATTTAATCGATCAATGGAAACATTACATCCAATTTGAAATAAACTGCTCTCTTCGGAAGCAGCTAACCATACAGATTTCCAACATAAAGAATAAACCAGTTTTTAGCACAATTTACATCAGTCCAAAGAGAGCAGTTTATTTCAAATTGTTACGATATGTCCCAGGCCTAAAAATTCAGTCCTGCGGTCAATTTCTTTGACTAAAACCTTTCAAGGTGGTGCCCCAGTATGGTCGCAGTAAAAAAAAAACTGAAACAAATAAAAGATAGATGAATAAAAGACGGGATGGTCATATTTGGAATGTCATTGATCATTTATCTGCTGGATGAAGGCTGTCATGTGCCCAAACAACAATGAGAAGGGATACATTAGATCAATGGTTCCCATCAGTAGTTCCTATTTTATTGAAATGAGTTTTCCCATGAACCCCTTTTAATATGCTTATCCTTATGTATATATATATATATATGAAATTTTGAATTTTGTTCGTGGACCCCCAGTACTATCTTTGTGGACCACCAGGTGTCCGTGGAACCCAGGATGGGAACCACTGCATTAGATAATATAATCATAGGTTATATTTTAGGATGGTGAGCTGGCAGAATTGTTAGAATGCCGGGCGAAATGCTTAGCGATATTTCGTCTGTCATTATGTTCTGAGTTCAAATTCCACCGAGGTCGACTTTGCCTTTCATCTTTATGGGGTCGATTAAATAAGTACCAGTTACACACTGGGGTTCATGCAATCGACTTAATCCCTTTGTCTGTCCTTGTTTGTCCCCTCTATGTTTAGCCCCCTATGTGCAATAAACAAATAAATTTAATCATAGATACTTTATATCTGTATAAAATTTAGGAGGGCCACAGTTGGACTCTTCGATCATAGACTTACTGGAGCAGGATTGACCTGGGGTTTAACAACAACAGTAAGAAAGGACACTTGAGATTACATAGACATAGTATGATTAAGTAACTTGCTTCCTAATTATGCAGTTGGGTTCAGTCCCACAGTGTGGCACTTTGGGCAAGTGTCTTCTACTATAGCCCTAGGCTAAACAAAGCCTTTTGAGTGGAATATGCTCGTTGTCATTGTATGACAAATGTTCTTGATTCAAGAAGCTCACCTGCTTGCTTCAGTAACTCTTGATACACACACATACACAAACAGACACACACACACACACAAACAGACACACACATACATACAAACAGACACACACACACACACACACACACACACACACACACACACAGGGATATACACATGCACAAATAAAGACACATACAATAGGAATACAAAATGGCTGATCATTAGTAAGGAGAGACACACAAAAAGGAAAGAAGAAAGCAAAGGACCACTGATGAGGTCACAGAAGTGTGACGAAAGAACTCTGGCCGAAATACGATTAATACAATATAAAGCTGAAGCAAGTGTACACCAAATATATAGGGAGTGGGTTTTCATTGGCTAAACTGGTAACATGACCATCCCCAAATACAACAATATCTGTTTCAACACACGAATTCACATCAAGAATCTTGCAAAACAAATATATAAATGTGTATATATATATATATATAAATTGTAAATCCAAAAAATAACAGCAAAAATACAAAGGATTCTGCGGTACACGTGTTTCAAGCTTTATATCAGTGTATAATTTACAATACAAAGCTATCTTCAGCCGCAAAAGTATTTCTCTCCCAGGAAATTACATCACATCGGCGTTAAAGGAGGAAGAAAGGTGTGATATAAGAGGTGAAGATCCTTTCAGTATTTTGTGGCATGTGAAAAGACATTTGAGCGAGATGTTGCCAGTGCCACTGGACTGGCCCCTATGCAGGTGACACGTAAAATACACCATTTCGAGCGTGGCCATTGATCGTTACCAATGTCACCTCCCTGGTAATTGTGCCAGTGGCACGTGAAAAGACATTCAAGCAAGATCGTTGCCAGTGCCGATGGACTGGCTCCTGTGCAGGTGACACGTAAAATACACCATTTCGAGCGTGGCCATTGATCGTTACCAATGTTGCCTTCCTGGCACTTGTGCCAGTGGCACGTGAAAAGACATTCAAGCGAGATCGTTGCCAGTGCCGCTGGACTGGCTCCTGTGCAGGTGGCATGTAAAATACACCATTTTGAGCGTGGCCGTTGCCAGTACCGCCTGACTGGCCTTCGTGCCGGTGGCACAAAAAAGCACCCACTACACTCTCGGAGTGGTTGGCGTTAGGAAGGGCATCCAGCTGTAGAAACTCTGCCAAATCAGATTGGAGCCTGGTGTCACCTCCTGGTCTACCAGTCCTTAGTCAAATCGTCCAACCCATGCTAGCATGGAAAGCAGATGTTAAACAACGATATAATTAAGATTCAGTTGAATTAGGTACTTAAATTGAGGCACCTTGCGAGTTCAGTATCGTCCACACAGCTCCAAGTTAAGTGATCAGAATGTAAATATATATATCATCATCATCATCATCGTTTAACGTCCGCTTTCCATGCTAGCATGGGTTGGACGATTTGACTGAGGACTGGTGAAACTGGATGGCAACACCAGGCTCCAGTCTAATTTGGCAGAGTTTCTACAGCTGGATGCCCTTCCTAACGCCAACCACTCAGAGAGTGTAGTGGGTGCTTTTACGTGTCACCCGCACGAAAACGGCCACGCTCGAAATGGTGTCTTTTATGTGCCACCCGCACAAGCCAGTCCAGGGGCACTGGCAACGATCTTACTTGGCATATATATATATATATATATATATATATAAATATATAGTTTTAGAGAAAAGAACCAAAGTTCATGAACTCATTCATGAAAATCCATTGTCACATATAGAAAAATTAATAAGTAAATGCACGACAAATAAGTATAATATAATACAAAGTAAAAATCATAAGAAAAATATAATAAAACGACTACACTAAAACTATATATTTATATATTTTATACTATGAAACTTAATTTGATTTTTGATAAATTGATTTTAATTGAGTTTTTACCTGTAAATTTGGATTTTTATCCTTAATATTATTATTATTATATATATATGTATAATTAATGTAAGCAATGTGTGTCAAAAAGGAAAACTATAAACATCATTAAACATGACTGAAGGTGTTAGAAACGCCTCCGTTGCTAGAAATAAGAACTAAATGCTCTAATACTGCAGTCAAAGCACATAATTGTACACATACATGCTGACAGGGACCATAATCACCCCAAAAACAGTGGTCAAGATATTCCCAGACTGCTCAGTCAGTTTCGGCTTTCGCTGTAGCCTCTTCAGTGGGATCAGGGATCAGCCTGACTCAGCAGTTCTTAGACGATCACTTCCAGCATATATTTCAACGCCATAGAAATCTATGGATGATTTAGCAAATCGCTAATGTGTATACATATAGTTACTCTTTTACTTGTCTCAGTCATTTGACTGTGGCCATGCTGGAGCACCGCCTTTAGTTGAACAAATCGAACCCAGGACTTATTCTTTAGATGCCTAGTACTTATTCTATCGGTCTCTTTTGCCGAACTGCTAAGTTACGGGGATGTAAACGCACCACCATCGGTTGTCAAGCGATGTTGGGGGGACAAACACAGACACACAAACACACACACATGTATATACATATACATATATACGATGGACTTCTTTCAGTTTCCATCTACCAAATCCACTCACAAGGCTTTGGTCAGCCTGAGGCTATAGTAGAAGACACTTGCCCAAGGTGCTACGCAGTGGGACTGAACCCAGAACCATGTGGTTGGTAAGCAAGCTACTTACCACACAGCCACTCCTGCGCCTATAGCCACTCCTGCACCTAGTTAATGTAGGTAGTTAGGGTAAATTCCAGCTGTTTCCTCTTGAAGCACATTTGCTTATTCCGTTATTACAATCCAATATGTAGTCTCAGTTGCTGCTGGATGTTAGTGCAAAATATCTATTAAAACTGAATGTTATGGAAATATTATTTACAAAGTAATTGTATAACAAAACCGGAAGGTGGAGTAACTAATACCCATAAAAATTTCCAGGTCCATGTTTTGTTATATAGGGTAAAGAGCCCCTTTGGTCATGAATGATCATGGAGTTGCATCTTGAAGGTTCCCCTTCAAATATACAAGTCTGGGCAAGGTTGTTCATGGAAGACCAGCAGTCACCCATGCATAGCCAGTCTCCCCTCTTCATGCCACTGATGCTATCCAAAGGAATGGCAAAGGGGCTGATACAGCTTGGCACCAGTGATGTCGCATCCAGCTGTAGAAACTCTGCCAAATCAGATTGGAGCCTGGTGCAGCCATCTGGCTCACCAGTCCCCAGTCAAATCGTCTAACCCATGCTAGCATGGAAAGCGGACGTTAAACGATGATGATGATGATGATGATGATGATATACATTCACGCACACGTGCGTACGCACACACACATTCAATCACAGTATTACTTGTTTCTGCCAGCTGAGTCGACTGGAGCAAAATGAAATGAAGTGTTTTGTTCAAGAACACAACACATCACCCGGTCCTGGTATTGAACTCACATTCTCGCAATCGTGAGTGCAAAACCCTGACGATTACGCACCTTCACACACACACACACACACACACACACATACACACATTAATGTTTGTTTTTATGCTCAGTTATAAACAATTTTACATTAATCTGATGGGTTACTCTGTACTTTTGTAGAGTACAAATTTATTATTCTTAAGCAAAAATGTTGTTGATAGTGACTTCAAAGTTTCAGCCAGCTTAGCCATCGTCTGTCAGCAGACCCAGAATCCTAGGTGCTTTTGTTGTATAATCCCAGGCAGCTCTGATCCAGCAGACCTATGGTCCAATGATTTCCATTTGTGTTGTCCATCATTTATAGATAGATGGATGGATGGATGAATGGGTGGATGGATGGATGGATGGATGGTTGATGGCTGGACGGACGGACGGACAGATGGATAGATGAATGGATGGATGGATGGACAGGTAGATAGACAGACAGATAAACAGATGGACGAATGGATGGATGGATGGATGGACGAAGGGACAGCCAAATAGACAGATAAATAGACAAATGGACAGGTAGATAGATAGATAGATAGATAGATAGATAGATAGATAGATAGAGGATGAGAGAGAAAGAGAGAGAGTAACTGGGTTTAGTTATTTCAAAACAGTAACCAGTACAAGTATGTCTGTGTAGAGTTAGTACAGAATAGAAAATGTGTAAAATCATTTAACATACTTGACATAAAGCTAAGTACCTTTATATTTAACATGTTAGTTTACACTCAAATGTGGAAAAACCTTTGCTGCAATAACTGTTTCCAAAGATAAATTCTGCTGATAGACAATGCATGTTAAAACACCAATCCTGGCTGTGAATGAAGTCATTTAACCTGTAGGACACATGTTTCTGCATCATTACACTTTACCAGGTACAGACTCCAAATCTATCATTCATAGCTTACTAAGAACAGCTGTTCTAATATGTAAAAAAAAGCAAATAATAAATTTGCTGGTGTACGCAAAGCTTTGTCAAGCTGGAATTAATTCATTCAAGGCATATTAAATTGTAATGATTAAAAATAAAACTGTGTGCTTACATATATATTATCATTGCTGCTTAGTGCGACTTTTGTTTATTATTCTTTCTTTTTTTTGGTAGCCAACATATCTTCCAAGGCAGAGTACAAAATATAGCCAAATTCCAAGTATAGAGATGTGTACTAAAGACGATACACCGACATCTGCATTTGATTTTAAAGCTGAAACTAAATTTGTGTCACATCCCAATGAAGTCAAGTTACCAGAAAAGGTAAGTGTGTGTATATACATACATACAGACAGATAGATGGATGTGTATATACATGTGTGTGTATATATATATATATCATCATCATCATTATCATCGTTTAACGTCCGCTTTCCATGCTAGCATGGGTTGGACGACTTGACTGAGGACTGGTGAAACCGGATGGCAACACCAGGCTCCAATCTAAATTTGGCAGAGTTTCTACAGCTGGATGCCCTTATTAATGCCAACCACTCAGAGAGTGTAGTAGGTGCTTTTACGTGTCACCTGCACGAAGGCCAGTCAGGCGATACTGGCAACGGCCACGCTCGAAATGGTGTCTTTTATGTGCCACCCGCACAAGCCAGTCCAGGGGCACTGGCAACGATCTCGCTCGAAAATCCTATGGAAGCCAGTCAGGCGGTACTGGCAACGGCCACGCTCAAAATGGTGCATCTTATGTGCCACCCGCACAAGAGCCAGTCCTTCATCATCATCATCATCATCGTTTAACGTCCGCTTTCCATGCTAGCATGGGTTGGACGATTTGACTGAGGACTGGTGAAACCGGATGGCAACACCAGGCTCCAGTCTGATTTGGCAGAGTTTCTACAGCTGGATGCCCTTCCTAACGCCAACCACTCAGAGAGTGTAGTGGGTGCTTTTACGTGTCACCCGCACGAAAACGGCCACGCTCGAAATGGTGTCTTTTATGTGCCACCCGCACAAGCCAGTCCAGGGGCACTGGCAACGATCTCGCTCGAAAATCCTACAGGAGCCAGTCAGGCGGTACTGGCAACGGCCACGCTCAAAATGGTGCATCTCATGTGCCACTCTCACAAGAACCAGTCCAGGGGCACTGGCAACGATCTTACTTGGCTTGCCGGGTCTTCTCACGCACAGCACATTTCCAAAGGTCTCGGTCCGTAGTCATCGCCTCGGTGAGGCCCAATGTACGAAGGTCTTGCCTCACCACCTCAGCCCAGGTCTTCCTGGGCCTACCTCTTCCACGGGTTCCCTCAACTGTTAGGGTGTGGCACTTTTTCACGCAGCTATCCTCCTCCATTCTCACCACATGTCCATACCAGCGCAATCGTCTCTCTTGCACGCCACAACTGATGCTTCTAATGTTCAGCTTTTCTCTCAAGATACTTACACTCTGACGGGTATTCACATTGACATTACACATCCAACGGAGCATACTGGCTTCATTCCTTGCGAGCTTACGTATGTCCTCAGCAGTTACAGCCCATGTTTCACTGCCATGTAGCATTGTTGTTCATACGCATGCGTCATACAGTCTGCCTTTTACTCTGAGTGAGAGTCCCTTTGTCGCCAGCAGGGGTAAGAGCTCTCTAAACTTTGCCCAGGCTATTCTTATTCTAGCAGCTACACTTTCAGCGCACCCACCCCCACTACTAACTTGGTCGCCCAGATAGCGGAAGCTATCGACTACCTCTAGTTTTTCACCCTGGAATGAGATAGAAGTTGTTTCCTGTTTGTTTACAGTCTTTATTGCACATGAACATCTGCCACAAACAAAAACTAACTTGCTAGTTAACCTGCCTTTGATGTTGCTGCACCTCTTATGTGTCCATAGCTTGCACCGGGTACATCTTATAGAGTTACTACCTACTCCTTTTCTACATACTGAGCAGGGCCATCTACCTGAAGGGGTTTGTATTTCATCTACCTTCCTACTTATTAGGATTTTGGTTTTAGCTAGGTTGACTCTAAGGCCCTTCAATTCTAGACCTTGCTTCCACACCTGAAACTTCTCCTCTAGTTCTGATAGTGACTCCGCAATTAGGGCAAGGTCATCAGCATAGAGGAGCTCCCAGGGGCAACCTGTCTTGAACTCCTCTGTGATTGCCTGGAGGACTATGATAAATAAGAGGGGGCTGAGGACGGAACCTTGGTGGACCCCTACCTCTACCCGGAATTCATTGCTGTACTCATTTCCAACCCTCACCTTACTGGCAGCATCTCTGTACATGGCTTGCACAGCTCCCACTAACCATTCTTCTATCCCAAGTTTCCTCATTGACCACCAGATAAGGGATCGGGGGACCCTGTCAAAGGCTTTCTCCATGTCAACGAAAGCCAGGTACAGAGGTTTATCCTTAGCTAGGTATTTCTCCTGCAACTGTCTCACTAGAAATAAGGCATCAGTAGTGCTTTTACCTGGCACGAACCCAAACTGCATCTCATCTAAATTGATTCGCACCCTAATTAGTTGGGCTATGACCCTCTCTGTAACTTTCATAACCTGATCTAACAGCTTGATGCCTCTGTAATTATTTGTATCTAAAGCGTCACCTTTACCTTTGTAGCAGTTGACTATGATGCTGCTACACCAGTCATTGGGTATGACTCCTTCGTGTATCACCTGGTTCGTAATACGGGTGACTAGGCTATAGCCAACACTGCCAGATATTTTGAGCATCTCTGCAGTGATTCCTGATGGGAGTGATTCCTGATGGGTGGGAATAGAAATTTCCCTGATGAATCTTTTTACACACTGGCTTCTTGATAAAATTCTTGTAAAAGAGTTTTATCCCCTTTTTGAATTTATTAATCAAATATATATATATATATATATATATATATATATATATATATATATATATATGTATATATATATTGTACAAATTTGGGCCATTTATTGTAATATATACACATCAGATATATGATGTGTATATATTACAATGAATGGACAGCAAGAAAAATATAGAACATAGGACTGCTTTGGTTGCCTGTTTCTTGAAGGACAAAAAAAAGAAACATCGGAATAGCAGCTCTTTCAGAAACCAAATTAGCAGACTAATCAGGAAGTTGATGGTGGATACACTTTTTTCTGGATAAGCCTCAGGAAGTAAAAAAAGAGGCAGGTATTGGGTTTGCTGCAGACAGATGTGACTCTAGGTCATTCTACCAGAATTTAAAGGGTGTTTTTGGACCTGTGTCTGGCAGCTCAACTCCCATACCTTCAACTGAGGGTAATCTTCTGACAGATAAAAAGGAGATCATGAAGCGCTGGGTAGAGCACTTTTCAAATGTTCGGAATATGGTCTCAATTGATGATGAAGAACTGATCATCAACCTACCACAAAAGCCTATCCTTGAAGAACTGTCATTTGCTCCATTAAAAATGCTGAAATTAAAAAAAGCCATAAAAAGCTCAGGAATGGAAAGTCATCTGGGAACAATGGCATATCAGCCGAGATATATAGGTGTGGTAGCAGTCTCCTGCTGAACAAGCTATGTAAATTTTTCTCCTTAATCTGGGAATCAGGATCAGTCCCACAGGAATTCAAAGACGCTTCTATTGTCCATCTTTATATGCACAAAGGTAACAAATGTGAATGTGACAACCATAGAGGTTATCTCCCTTTCTCTGTGTTGCTGGGAAGATGTTTGGAAGGGTTATCTTAGACTAAATTATTCCGTTGCCAGCTTAGTGTTGCCTGAATCTCAGTGTGGGTTTGGGGCTGGTAGAGGCACAGTGGATATGATTAAAACAGTACTCAATACAAGTGCAAAATAGAAGACATATAAGAATATTTAATACACCCAACATTGTTTAAATGTTTTTTTAATTGCTTTTTAACTTTTATTTATTATCCTTGTTTTTTAATTGTAGCCTGTATCTCTTGAAAGAAAGTTTCACGGCTACAGTAAGCCACCAAATTTCCGTATATACACCCCAGCAAGTCCGCTGGTAGAACTAAATGAACCTCTAGTTGGCATAGGCTTTCCGAATTTATTTCGAGCCCAGGAACTACAGTATCCCAATGATAAACATCAGCCGTCTGTTTCCCGAACATTCTCTGGTGAAAATATCATTTTAAATCAACATGGTGTTATAATGGATATGAAACACCCCAAAAAATATTACAAATCTCTTGGCTATCCAGCAGCACCAGGAAAGGTAAGTTATCTAAATTCATTACATTCAGTCTTTCAAATTCTATGCTGTTTAATTCCAGAAAATGTCTTTGACTCTTTTGATACCAATCTACCTGAGACTACTTCTGCTTCTATGATGGTGACAAAGGGTCTCTTGCTTAGAGTGAAAGGGAGACTGTATGATGCCTGTGTGCAAACAGTCATGCTACACAGCAGTGAAACATGGGCTGTGACTGCCGAGGACGTGTGTAGGCTTGTAAGAAATGAAGCTAGTATGCTTCACTGGATGTGTAATGTCAATGTGCATGCACGACAGAGTGTAAGCATCCTGAGAGAAAAGTTGGACATAAGAAGCATCAGGTGTGGTGTGCAAGGGTGACGACTGCGTTGGGATGGTCATGTGATGTGTATGGATGAGGACAGCTGCGTAAAGAAGAGCTGATCTCTAACTGTGAAGGGAGCCTGTAGAAGAGGTAGACCCAGGAAGACAGGGGATGAGATGGTGAAGCATGATCTTTGAATGTTGGACTTCACGGAGGCAATGGCAAGCGGCCAAGACCTTCAGTAATATGCCATGCTTGAGAAGACCCATCAAGCCAAGTGAGATTGTAGTCATGGCCGATGCCAGTGTCACATAACTATTTACGCATTCAAATTTCCCTCAAATATATTTCGATTGGTCTTAAAATAATCAATCAATTAATTATTTATTTATATTGTTTTCATAACTGCAGCATGCGTACTTTCGAAAGAAAGAGAAGAAACGTAGTAAAAGACTAACAGCTCGAAATGTCCAAACACTCGCATCTGGAACTGGCAAGAAAGCCTTTGATGTAATGAAGTTGAAAACTAAAACAGTAAAAATTCAAGAGGAAGCGAAGGTAAGAACAACTAAACTTTATTCTGAACGCTTGCATGTCTGTCTGTGTCAGTGTTGGTGTAGCTGCACAAGTGCAGGGGTGGCTGTGTAGATGCAAGTGCAGTAAGGAGTTTAGAAGCTTTCTTCCCAACCACACGGTCTTGAGTTCAATCTTACTGCCTGGTATCTTGGGAAAAATCTTCTGCCACAGCCCTGGGCCAGGTTGACGAAAACTTTGTGAGTGGATTTGGCAGATGGAAACTGAAAGACGTCAGTCCATTGCATGTATGTGTGTGTGTGTGTGTATGAAAGTATGTAAATAAATGACTGTTAATAAAAGCCAGGGTGCATTACATTCTGTTACTTGATAAATGAAAAACTGTATTGTAAATTCACAAACGACAAAAAAACAAAGAAAAAAAACAAAGTATAACACATATTGAGTACACAAACAGACAGAAGACAGACACTGAAGATCCCTAATTCTATATGATGATGGTGACGACGATGATGATGGTGAGTGTTCACTTGAGACCAAGGAAAGCCACATCTGACCATTGCCCATGCAAAATGTCTGTGAAGCCTACAATGGGTTCATTAGGTTAAGTTTTATTTGTGAAATACAGTTGCTTTGAATTTGCTTCAGAAAGAGGTCTATGCTTGTGATGGTTAGTTGGGGTTAACCTAACAAAAACCAAAATCTTAGTAAGTAAGAAAGTGGACAAATCACATATCTCCTCAGGTAGATGGCTCTGTTCGATCTGTAGAAAAGGCATAGGTAGAAACTCTATAAGATGTACCCAGTGTAAGCTGTGGACACATAAGAGGTGCAGCAATATCAGAGGAAGGTTAACAATGAAAATAGTTTATGCATGGGTGCAAAGTGCACAGGCACAATAAACGCTAAAAAATATACAGAAAATAGACTCCATTCAATGCCAATGGGGAAAGCTAGAAGGGGGTAGACCCAGGAAGACATGGGAGAAGATGGTGAAGCAGGATCATCAAACATTGGGCTTCACAGAAATGATGACAAGTCACTAAGACCTTTGGCAAGACACCATGCTTAAGAAGACCCATCAAGGTGGCTGATGCCAGTGGCGCATAAAAAGCACCTTTCAAAGGTTGAACCTGATGGAGGTGATAAGTAATCGAGACGTTTGGCAATATACTGTGCTTGAGAAGACTGGTCGAGCCAAATGAAAACATAACCATAGTCATGTCATGTAACTGTCACCTATGCTGGTGACATGGTGACATGTAAAAAGCAGCCATTACATTCTTGGAGTGGTTGGCATTAGGAAGAGCATCCAGCTGTAGAAACCATTCCCAAATCAGATTGGAACCTGGTGCAGCTCTCCAGTTTACCAGTTTCTGTCAAACCATTTAACCCATGCTAGCATGGAAAATAGATACTAAATTATGATTATTATCATTATTATTATTATTATTATTATTATTATTATTATTAAGGATTCATTTCTGATGTTTAGGCATATAATGCATGTTTCTGTTGAGGAGAAACAGTAAGTGGAAGAAGCTAATAGTTCAGATGTCTTGTAATATTGAGATACATAGATTCATAGATAGACAGACATACCGACCGACAGACAGACAGACAGACAGGCAGACAGACAGGCAGACAGACAGGCAGACAGATAGATGGATGGGTGGATGGATGGATGGATGGATGGATGGTTGGATGGATAGACAGACTGATAGACAGACTGATAGATAGACAGATAGACAGACAGACAAACAGACAGACAGACAAACAGACAGACAAACAGACAGACAGACAGACAGACAGATAGATAGATAGATAGACAGACAGATGGATGGATGGATAGACAGACAGACAGATAGATATATAGACAAATAAATAGATAGATAGATAGATAGATAGATAGATAGATAGATAGAAAAAAAAGATGGATAGTTAGAGATACAAACAGAGAGAGAGAGAGAGAGAGAGAGAGAGAGAGAGAGAGAGAGATGCTAACTGGATAAGGTTATGTAAAAAAAAAGTAATCAGTACAATCATATAGGGTTTGTAGAGAACAGAAGAAAGATGTACCAGAATATTCAATACAACACAATTTCATTGTTTTTCCCTACAGCCACAATTGGAAGTTATCCCCAAAAGACTCCGCAGGTACAGTAAGAATCTAAGTTTCCGAACATCAGCTAAGGAGCAAGTTGTAGTTCCCCAGTCAGCAACTGAATTCAGTAAAGAACTCCAAGATGCACTTCGCATGGTAAGATATACTCTTTTTATTCTTTTACTCTTTTACTCGTTTCAGTCATTTGACTGTGGCCATGCTGGAGCACCGCCTTT